>NC_085015.1:11690992-11700992 GCF_963854185.1 Sardina pilchardus
TGTAGATCGGTATTGAAGACATCCAATACAATTAGAGGGGCGTGAGATGTAATCACCCAAGGCAGAGTGATGACAGCTTGGCAGTGCCAAAAGATACCTGAGACACTTGTTGATAAGACTAATGATGATGACTATCTGTCTTACTTGTCATTAGTGCAAATGAATAAAAACAGCGTCTGAAAGCAAATGAATAAAAACAGCCTCTGAAGGCATATTCCAGAGTTGAGAAGAGCTATTACAAAGAAAATACTATTAGCACCTGTAAACTTTGTTGTTTGGTCCTCCATTTGATGAGCAAGTTCTTGTAGAGCAAGCTCTTCGTTTGATGCCAGACTCCGGCCTCTCGCTTGTTTATCGGGCGCATTCTTCCAGCATGCTGCGAGTGGCTGGCATGCGGACGAGTTCTCACCTTGACGTTTGGCACAGCTGTGAGGGAAGCGAAATGACAGCCATAAAGCACGCGGACAGGTAGCACAACAACAGCATTCGGTTTGTGACGAGTCGTGCCACTTTGCCGCCCGACGTTCAGTCGAGTCAAGAATACGACAAGCATTCAGAATAGGCGAGAATTTAAATATTTTACCAGGGCACTAACGTTAGTATGAAACTTGGACCACGCACATGTCGGTTTATTAACAATGACAAGCAACGTATGCAACCAAAATGATATTCCGCATGCTGGTAATTAACCAAAGCGCGATCAACTGTCAAGCAACGCTGTAAACAAAGATTATTTATTATTTTATCATCACTGGAAATAACACCCTTAACCCTTTGATCTAATCTTGCAAACATCAGGCATCTAACAAACTCATCGGTTGTAAAACTAAGTCGTTACAACAGAAATACCTTGAATTGTATGGGAAGATGTAATTTCAGACACAAGTTAGTTAATTCTGTTCTCTGTTCTCAGGATGACTGCGATATCTATTCTTGCAAAACTGAGGCAACGTTACTGCATGTAAGATATTTCTCATAATATTTATGCATGGCCAAACATCTCTTCAGAATACAGCAATTATAACGGTGTGCTTTAATGATTGCACATGGTGCCATAGGATATTTTATACGTTAGTAGAGTAATTTCTTTCTATAACGTTAGCCAGCTTGCTAACATCAACCAAGGTGTCGTTAGGTGGCTGCTGTTAGCAGCCTTGATACGCTAGCTAAACGACCTGCACCAGTGCCAGTTGGATTAGCATGCACTGAAAATGGCAACAATGGCGAATGGACTTACGTATGAAATACATCAAGGCCAGCCTTTCATGTTAGCAATCTTTTCTGTGTAGCCTTCTCTCCTCTCCTGTCTACCCGCCTTCGGTGTAAACAAGCAAGAACGAATCCCTACTTTCTCCCTTTACAGCACTTCCGCCTTCCACTGCTTTAACAAGGCCTGTGACGTTTTCCAATCACAAGCAGTTCCACTTGTTGGATCATCTTCATTGGTGTGTGGAAGAGTGTCTTCGTTAAAAAAAAAATAAATAAATAATAATAATAGAAAGTTACATGTCTTGACAGCGCATATCCGAAATGACTATTGATGCATACGTTTAAATTATTTACTTTTTCTTTTTTTTCTCTGTTCATTATATAATGACCTCTAATTGAAATAGCTTGACCCTTATATCCTATAGTGGAGGCTTGTAAGCATTTCCCAACCCAGTTACAAATAAAAATGTGAGAAATTAGATCTATTTCCTAAAGCAACCTTTTACTTGTAGGCGGCAATCTTATCTAATGCTGACACATGGACACACCACTTTTGAGCCCACATAATTCAACAGTCATACCAGATATTCAGAGACATTGTGGGCAGCTGGCCTGAAAGTTACTTGATATGGTAGGCTACAATAGACAGGCTATACGAAATATTGATTTGTTTAGGTGGCAATGAAAGTGTATCCACAGTTACACAACAAGCAAAGACCCGGGTAAGGTTACAAACACACAAAAAGGCAAGAACAGCAAATTAGATTGGTATGGTGTAGCCTACTGCACACAGAAACAACAGAAACACAATAGTCTTTTGTTTCATTCAAATTTATTCTGATTACAAATAAAAAATGTACAAAATAAAGTGTAGAAAATAGTATGTATAACCATGTAAAATGAAATAAAACAACAAAACATTGCAAACATCACAGATAAAGGCAGCAGTACAAGACAGATGGTGAAGAAGCCTCGTCATTGGCCTCTCCCAGTACAGAAATAGCAGGAGAGAGAGACTGACTGAACTTCATGTGCAGCTTCAAAAGGGGATATTTTAAGTCTATAACAACGCTGCCACTTTCATCAACATGAATGAATGGGCCACTGTTTACGGTGGTTATTTTGAAACCAGTGGAGCTGGTTTCACAATGAGGGAGTAAGCCTAGACTATGAGTAAACTGCATTTCAGATGAAAAAAAAACAACAATTCAATTTAGTCCAACTAGGCTTATCTGCTGCCTCAGAGTGTGACTCAAAGTTTTATAGTGATGTTACTTAACAATGAACACATACTGTACAGTATATGGTATGTATATCCCTAGAAACAAAGCAATATACAGTATAAAATGTCTGCACAGAAAGATTGATACTGATGAAGTGGGTTAACAATAAGCTGATGATCCCCAAGGTAACTTTTTGAGCAGTGTTGCCAGGCAATGTTCCTAAGTTCTGGCACGTTCCCATTGATATTGGCCAACATTATGTTTCTAAAGAACTTTAATCGTCAGTATTTATTTCTTTTTTTTCATGAGCAACATCCAATCATAACACATGGAACTGGTTATGTGGCTGCCTAGCAACATTTCTCGAAAAAGTTGCCCCATGTATCGTCACCTTTCAAGAGGCCTAGAGCATGTCTTGCCTGGTAGCCATTCTGTGGTTTCCTTTAAACGTCACCCATTACCCTCTGCATAAGGCTTGGTCCGTCTTTCCCCTCCAGAGGAACTCAATGGCAGGTTTTACCCTCTGTCGATCTAGTCCTATCATCTCACAAGTGTTCACATTCGTCTTAGCACTTACATGGTATTTCTTTCTATTATTTTTTTCTCTCAATCAAAGAATTTAGCGTCCCCACAATTGTATCAACCGGGTTGACGTCACATGTAGAGGCCCTTTGGAAACGTGAAATTGTCAAATATTACAAAGACAAACAAACAAGTACAGCGTCACACAAACGTCGCTGATCCACACATTCATCTCGAGCACTTCAGCAAAAGGGGGGGGGGGGGGGGGGGAGGGAGAAAAAAAAACAGGCGAGGGGGTCACGGAACAAGGCGAGAGGAAACAGCGTTAGAACGTTGCGTCTCTCAAACCACCTCTCTCCCTCGCGCTCTGTGATCAGCCCAAGGCATTGTCAACATCTCCCAAAGGTACAGTAGGTTAGTGGATCTGTGCATATCCATGTGTGTCTGTGTGTGTGTATCTGAGTATGTGAGTGAGAGAGAGAGAGAGAGAGACATTTACAGTTCACAGCCCTCCTAGTCGCTAACTACATTTTACAGCTCTTTGCAGAGTCTGGACATTTCTTTTCTTCGTTAGTGCTGGTGTCGTGGTGGGAAAGGAGGTTCCCTTGACCACAGTTCGGGTCTGCTATTCGGGCGGTCAGTTGGGGACAGTGGCGGCCCGCCGCCGCTCAGTGCTTGCGGGTGCGCTGTCCCCCGGCCCCCGTGGTGGTGACATAGAGCAGAGGCTGGGGCTGGCGGAGGAGGGGTCCGCGCCGCAACTGGCCCAGCTGAGACAGGGAGCTGGTGCCGTTGTCCACAGTTTGGCCTGGAGATAGATAGATAGATAGATAGATAGATGGATGGATAGATAGATAGATAGATAGATAGATAGATAGATAGATAGATAGATAGATAGATAGACAGATAGATAGACAGATAGATAGATAGATAGATAGAGATAGATAGATAGATAGATAGATAGAGTCATTATTGTCCTATAAGGATATTCTTTTTCACACATATTATCATTACATTCCACAAAAAGAAGGAAAAGTAGGAAAAGATTAAATCAATCAACCATTTGGGGGGCCGTTAAAACATTTTGTAGTAAAAGAGTGAAGTAGAAAAGAACCTGAATATGAAACTGAGAAGGAACTGCAGATTGCATTATGACGTACCAAGATATGGCTAATTGCTTAAAAGGCTACTGCCAGTGGAAAGAATTTAAAATGTCTTGACAAAAGTTTTTCAAAAATAGCTCTTCAAAGAAAAATGGTTTGCTACTACGCTAACTTGTTTAAAACGTGGAGACTTTTTTTTTTTTTTTTCTAACTACACCACAATAAAACCAAACATTCTTCACACACATAAATAGCATGGCATGACTCAAGGGGGAGGCACAGAAGGAGGTCATGATGCTAACCGGTCGTCTGGGAAGGGTGGGGCAGGCGTCCTTTGGCCAGGGGGGGGACTCCTCTGTGCTGGGGGCGGAGGTGAGAGGCTGGGGGCCGGTTGATGTGGAGGTGGGGGTCTGAGGTGCTGTCGAGGGGCCGGAACCGCTGGGCTGTGGTCTTAGCCTGGGACAGCTGTGGAGACAAAGAGGCAAATCTTTAGATAGATATACAGATACAGTAGATAGATACTTTGTTGATCCCCAAGGGGAAATCCAAGGTCCCAGCAGCTTCAGACACCACACACAACATACACTACAGTATAAACAGGATAATACAAAGCAAATCAACAAATCAACATGACTTAAGAGCAGTAAAAAACAAAATACGTAAAGACTAAAGATAAAGATGTGCATGAGTGTAAAGAGGATTTACAACTAGCAGAAAAGGGCCATGCGTACAGGCTCGGCGTCAGGGGGGGGCCATAGGGGTCCAGGCCCCCCCCAAACAGGTCTCTGTGCCCCCCCAAACAGAGTGCTCTGTAGTAGATATTTTGCAGTATTTTGCCCCCCACCCCCGACAGGTGCCCCCCCGTCGATGCTCATAGCCCCCCCACTCGTTGCTCTCTGGCTCCGAGGCTGCATGCGTAGCATTTGTGAGCAGTGGATAGCACATGCCATACAAACTTAATTTGCTTCATATTGCTAACATTTCAGAATATGCACTCAGTAATTTAGTTAGCATATAACGCAGATACGATAATATAATTGTTCCCTTATCCAATTGTATCAGTAAAACCATGAGTATATTATGAGATAGGGGCTATATTATTATGAGTATATTATATATGAGATATAGGCTACTTACAGCTTGGCCTGTGACCTCGAAAGAGCGAGACCTCTTCTTGCGCCGGCGCGCCTCGAAGTCCTGCTCGCGGTGGGCACCGGCGTTCTTGGCGACGTTCTGCTGGCGCTGGCGAGGGCGCGTCCAGGTGCCGTCGCCCGTGCTGCTGGACAGGTTGTCGTCCGAGGTGGCGTGCCGCAGCTCGGGGCTGGCCTGGCGACCTCCGACGCTGCCGCCGATGCCAATGCCGCCGGGTCCCCGGGGCGTGGGGGGGCCGAGGGGGGGCGCCTCGCTCAGCGACAGGCTGCTCTTCTGCTTGTGGGGGTCCAGCGGAGAAGACGGCGGCAGACGCAGGGCGTCCACCCCCAGGGCCTTGGAGCGACGGCGCGCCGCCTTCACGGCGATGCTCTCCACGCCACGCATGATCTGCTGACGCTCTGAGGGGGGACACAAAATGGGGACGGACGGAGTGGGCTGTTAGCATGGAGGTATCATAGAACTGGACAGAGGTGAGGAAGTATCGCCCCCATTCATTTCAATGGACGATGCATGGCTAGCTAAGCCAAAAAAATATATACTGCCAAATAGTATATTGGGCTGCTGCCATTTTTAAAACTGGGGTCCGTGCACTTCCACTCACATATGTCCATCACATGGATTGGCTGATCCTCCTGGCAGAAAATTTACCAACATACTGTACTTGTGTGCCCAACAGTAAAGTGGCATCCAGAGCAGTAGGGAAAACAGAGTGGCGTCACTCCCATAAGAGGGAAAAATGGCAACACTTTCCCATGCCAGTTTCCAGGTTATGGCAGTTTTGGATCTCTTGGTCAGTAGTCAATGAGTTAATCCATTACACCCTCTAGCATGCAGAAATACATCCCACCATCCTGCGATTCAGCCATTCAGCGCAGGTTTTTTGGAACTTTTGATTGTGTAATGGGGACATCAAAGAGTGTCGCAACTCTCTATCTATGGCTCTGGTGGCACATAATTGGCTTGTTGGCGGTGGCCAACTGGGAAGCTAACTGGCTGAAGCTAGCTCTCTAAACTCTCATACCCCTGGGTGTTCTGTTCATCATGCCTGTGGTCTCCTTTCAGAGTCCTTGGGAGAAACCATGACAACACATCCTGCACTGGCTGAATTATTTCCAATTCTGATGTCTATTTCTGCACTCTCCGATCCTTTTATAGTCAGCAAAGCCTACTATGACTCACATGCCTTAACATGGTAGTGAGGGATGAGAGAGAGAGAGAGAACTTTAGATTCTTCTAGAGTCGCGATTCGACTTCGAGAATAGGTGGCGTGTGTACCTTTACGCGTGAGTGGGATGTCGGTGCCGTTCTCGCTGCTCTCCGGAGACGAGTCCAGGTGGCTGCTGAGGCTGTGGCTGAGGTGGCTGTAGCTGAGAGCGCTCTCTGGTACGCATGGGTGCAGCTGGGGAGAGAAACAGGCCATCGCACAGCGGTCAGTCAGTATGGAAGCAGGGCCGGTTCTAGCCTACTACATTTTGGGTGAGCTGGTAGACATCTTAGGTGGGCAACATAACAAAGCGGTCAAATTGGATCAAAATTGACATCAATACAAAACATAGACAAACACAAAAAAAATCATGCCCCCAGAGTGAAGCATGACGGACAGATGAGTAGGGGCTTGTGGCCATGGGAACATTAAAGCAACACAGTGGAGTTCCATAAAAGAATGGCTTCAGACTCATTTTGATGCTATACTGACTTACAAAGCAGATAAAGGCCTCTCTCACATCGCCAATGTGTGCCTAAAATGCATAGTATTGCAATATGTAATATTGCTGTCGAAGGTAGAAGCGTACCCATTTTTATCAGTATTAAACTAACTGGGTGCTTGGTATTGAATACTGATGAATAAGGAAATTCATGTTGCTTTAATTTAAAGAGACCCTATGCAACTTTTTCATAGTCATAAAATTGCTCAGAAATCGTTGTTTTGCTTGACTGACCAGTTTCATCGAAAACAGTAATATTTCCTCCCGCCCCCAGTGTCCCAATCCGCTAATGCAACCTTGCAGTTTCTGCAGGAGACGATCGTCTCCTGTTACATCTGGAAGTCTGAGACGCGTAAGGAACAAGAAGAACCACGCTTGCAATTTATATATTTATATATAGCCTATATATGTATAAATATACACGCTAAAGCTGCCGGGGAAGCTCTGCAGAGAAATATGCAAGCATAAAATGAGCGAAAACGAAAAACGAAACCGAAACCAGAGATGAAATCCCCAATCCTGCATAATTCCTCTTTAATGCTGAGGGCAGAAACAGGCCATCGCACAGCGGTCAGTCAGTATGGAAGCAGGGCCGGTTCTAGCCTTCTACATTTGGGTGAGCTGGCAGACATTTTAGGTGGGCAACATAACAATACAAAACATAACAAAACACAAACAAACACACAAAAATCATGCCCCCAGAGCTAGCAGTGTGGTCGCTTTAGTTGTTGGCTGCAACAACTCGAGTGACATCGAGAAACAGAGATCTGTGTGAAAAATGGGCCAGCGTTTTCCTTTAAGGGAGGGTTTTACTGCACATATACTGCACAGCTATGTACCAGCCAGCTACCATTACCATGCCAACTCATCTACATCCAAGCTGGGTTTGAGGCTGCACACTTGGGGAAAAAATGCTATGAAATCAAATTCACAGACTACAAAGAGAGAAAGTAAATGACTTCAAAGGAACCTATAAAAAGTATACAAATCTTATTGAGTGGTTTTGGGTGGAGATCAGCTATGTGAATAAATGCCATGCTTCTACTAACATAAAAGCTCTCGGCCATTTTGTCAAAGTAGCACTCGGAGGAAGAAAGGTTGGAGACCCCTGATCTAGGGGTATCTAAGCCAAGCCATGTGAAGGTTCTTGGGAGGTTTGAGACAGTGTAGCAGTTTGTGACCTCTCACCTCTCTGTTGCCTAGGCCATTGATGTGTATGGGTGGGGGGGTCATCACCACAGAGTTCTTCATCTGTCTGGCATGAGGGCTGTTTTTGAACACACGGTTGTTGTCCCTGGACGGAGACGAACACACAGACGGACATAGTGATGAATATATGAAGAGTTTTGTTCCAAAACGCTATATCCTCCATTTTGATGGATTTTCATAAATACTTTTTTAAATTTTGTAATCCAAATAATTTCAGTAGAACTGGTTTTGGGTACAGGAGTTTGGTTATCTTTACTCAAACAAAACAACACAAATTGCAATTTTATTGATATTACCTGAAACACACAATTAAATTACATGACTTTTTAATGTTTTTCAAAACAAATTGAGAAATAGCGTTTTGGAACCAAGACTGGACTGCAGCTGTATCAGTACAGCTCTCCGTCTGACATTCTCACAGAGCCTCACTCATACATACCCCTCGGGCTCAGGGAGGATGGGGGGCAGAGTGTGTCGGCGGATTTTGGCCCGACCTCGCCGGTTGTCCGAGACCAGCGTCCGCACGCTCTCCTGGTCAGAGTCCAGCTCCTGCAAGGGATCGCGACCTCTACTGGCCAGAGTGATCTTGGGCAGAGAGCCCTCCTGTGGAAGAACAACATGGCCTTGTTTGGTCAGATCTGAGGACAACTGTATTAGTAAGCAAGCAGTGGCAGTTATACATGTGAGTATGGACTTTTATTTGTGTGAGCACAGCAGGCCTATGGCTTAGACCCCACAGTTAAAACATGACTGGACAACCAGTCAACAACCAGCCACCATTTACATTACGGGATAAGCATGTACATTATGACGTATAAACAATAATGAATAAAAATAATAAAATACTTAAATAATAGATACATAATTTTATTATAAATATTATTATTATATTAGCTGTATTATAATATATATTTATTATATGACTATATTATAATATATATAACTATTATTTGTAGTGAGTGTTTCCGACCTTCAGAGTGCGTCCGGTGACCTTGTCCAGCGCCATGATGCGGTCCAGACTCCTCTCATCCAGCTCCCTCATGTACATCTCATAGAGCTCCTGCAGGTGGGGCGGCACCAGGAGGCTGTGGTCTGCACACACACACACACACACACACACACACACACACACACAATACAGTCAGAAATGCTGTCTCACACACACACACACACACACACACACACACACCAGCAATACAACGATCACGCCTGACACATCTGACCCGTCAAATATCACTGATAAACTGAGATACCACAGATGGACAATCTGACCACAGATCTGATGAAATTGAAATTGAAATTGAAATTGAGATCTGATGGAACGCTCACTAAATAGGAAACACCATCAAATATCCAAACCCTCAAAAAAAATAAAAGCAGTTCCCAGGTGCAGTAACATCCTGTGTTTGGTTGGTTGGTCTCCCCAACACCTGTCTCAATCCTGTGCCTCCCCACACACACACACACACACACACACACTCCCTACTGAAGCCCATGGGCTCACCAATGATGAACTGCCGCTGCTGCTGGATGATCTCGTCACAGAGGTGGCGGTGCTGCTCGAATCGCTGCACCACGGCGTCCTTCTGGCGGATCAGGTTGTCCTTCAGCAGCGCGTGCGACTGCATCTCCGCGTTCTCAATCTCCAGCTCATGCACCTGGAAGGAGCAGGCAAATCAGTTCAGTTAAGACGGGACGAGACAGTTAGGGGAGGTAATGTTAAAGAGATGCATGTTACTCCTTGACATTCAATCTATCCTGTTCTAGATATCTTGCTGCCATCATAAAGGATGTTTGATTGGTTAAAAAAAAGCCAGAGCCATTTAGAGCTATCAATGAATTACTCTCCCTGGAGCAATTCAGGACTACTGTAAGATCA
>NC_085015.1:11705992-11713492 GCF_963854185.1 Sardina pilchardus
AGGACAATACGTAAATATACTGTAAGACATTGTGGCTTTGAGTTCATCTAACGCTGATGTAACAATGACCAAAGCCCTTGTTTTGGCATTGCAGATTGTACATGACTTGGCCACATGTGTCTAAAACTTCCTGTGCGCACACACACGTGCGTCTGTGTGTGTGTGTGTGTGTGTGTGTGTGTGTTCCTGCCTGAGAGACACACACCTCTCGAGCGTTGATGGTGGACACCTCGGTGATGCCGGCCACCTGGATCTCCCCCTTGGAGTCCTCCCTCAGGTCCAGGAACCCAGAGGACGGGTTCAGCAGGTCCCGGATCATCTCGTTATAGATCTGAGGAGGAACCAGACACAGCACAGGCCATTTAGTCACTTATGGTATAGAAAATCATTTAGTCACATATGGTATAGAAAATCAATTAGTCACATATGGTATAGAAAATCAATTAGTCATACTGTACATGGTATAGAAAATCAAACAAAAGGTCGCACTCCAAAAGCCGTTTCTTTTTTTTTCTAATGTATCTATACATGTAGCAGCAGGGGGCAACAAATGTTTAGCATATATGGTATAGAAAGGTATACTTACTCAGAGACATATAAAGCTGCTTTCTTATACTGTACATGCATTAAGCCTAGTCATAGACTAAATGAGAACTTTATTCTTTAAAGATGTCTAGCCTCAGAGAAGGCTTAACCTAAGTACAGGCCAAGACGGCCAAGATGGCCAAGAGAGCATATGAAGACAGCATATTTCTAGATCTAGATACAACATTTTCTACAGGTATGATAGAGGTGTAGTATATTTGAAGATGTCCAGAAACATGTAGTATACTGTAGCCATCTAGATAGTAACTTCTGTAGTCCTAGATCTGACTCTTGACTTATTGAATGCATTCATGCAGTCTAAAACTAATGCAAAATGGTTTCCCCAGAAAGGATGAAAGAGAGAGAGCCATATTGCTAAGGAAAAGTGTGTTCACTTCACTACACAGAACCAGGTGGCCAGAACCTATATTTGTACGACTAGGTTCGTCATCATGTGGGTCACCATTTGGTGCTCATGCTTGTTTTTCAGCCCAGCTGACCAGTGGTCGGCGTGCAGTTATTCTCAGACTGCTCTTAAAAAGACCGTCCACCTCTGTGGACACAAAAGCCCATTCAGCCTCAGTGGACGTCACTCGGACCATTGGTCAGATCATCCAAAAAAACAACCCCAAAAAAGTGGATTGGGCTAATGTGTGTGTGGCTGCGTGCTTCCCCTAAATAGACGTTTATGATGACAGGTTCATAGCAGCTGCATAGGGAGTCTTGCATGCACGCTGTTGCTTTGACAGAAGCTAAAAAAGACAGTGGTGGTGGCGGCGCAGTAATTTAAGGGTGATGTTATGTTAGCCTAGCATGGAAAGACCCCGTTGACAGCGGTCAAAGGGTCCGCGCCCTGTCACCATCTCAGGACCGGCACGGACAGCGGGAGAGGTATAGGAACAGCTACAGGAGCCTCGTCTTAGTGTTTTCTCACATGTGGCTGAGTCCGGTGAAAAAGAAGAAAACACTTTCCCTCTCAGTGATCCCTCCCCTGTATAGGGTCACTAGCTCCTGTCCACACATGTTGTTCATATTCATGGAGAAGCCTGCTTTCATTAACATGGACATGAACTGCTAGTGTTTTTCCAGTGTTTTTTTGTTCAGGCAGGGTGCAGTCAGGGGTGTAATGCTATGGTCCTGGACTGGCTTTTCTCTGCCCATACAGAAATATTAAAACGGCTAAGAAAGATGAGGAGAATCAGCTTAACAGAGAGAGAGAGACAGAGATAGAAAGAGAGAGAGAGAGAGAGAGAGAGAGAGAGGGAAAGAGGGAGAAAATAGGGAAAGAGAAGAAGAGGTAGAAAGTTGGGGGACTACAGCAGATGAAAGAAAAGATTGATGTGCTTGTCTATGTGTGAGTGTGAGCTTGTGAAGTCGGTGAGTGCAATACATACTATTTATGTCTCTGTGAGTGTGTACAGTATGTGTGAGTGTGTGTGTGCATGTGTATGTATGTGAGAGAGAACTGTACCTTTGCATATATGCGTGTATAGATATACAGTATAAGCAAAAGCATGTGTGTGTCAATGTGTATATATGTGTATGCAGGTGTGTGTGTGTGTGTGTGTGTGTGTGTGTGTGTGTGTGTGTGTGTGTGTGTGTATGTGTGTGTCCAACACAGAGGCCACTCTCTAAGATCCCGCAGCGATGCTGAGAGAGAGCAGATGTGTGTGTTTTTTCCCCCCCTGCGGCACTAAAGCGCGGTCGTAAAACACCCGTTAGCCTCCTTTGTGCCTGCCTGCGTGAGGTGACACTCTGAACGGGGCCCTGGAGACAGCAAACTGCCACCCCGTCACACACACCAGGGGCCCAAACACACCGACCCGGCCCCGCGCAGATTTATCACCCCCGGGTGGGGGGGTGGACGGGGGTGAGGGGCAACTCCTTCACCCGCACAATACTGCCCCCCTCCAACCCCCTCCAAACCTCCTTCCACCCCAAACCCAGGCAGCTGGCAGTTCTATCCCCACTCCAGCCACTAACCCTGCCCAGTGCCCCAGTGCCCACACAGGTCTTATGCCCAGGGGTTTACTGTATGCCCTCTGGCAGTTCCTGGAGCGCTGGCTGGACAGGTGCTGGAGGGTCATCCGAAGGGCATGAATAGGAAGGAGCCAGTGAGTGCCACGATGTGCCACGTGAGCTCTCATATCCAATCACCCCGCCCCCCCCCTCGCCCGCCCCAGACGGCTGGGCTTTCCAATATTTGCATGAATGTTAATTAAATGCTGTAAATCATGGCAGCCTGTTCTCCTTCTCCTCTTAATGTGCTTGCTCACTTTCCCTCTCTCTCTCCCTCTCTCTCTCTCACTCTTTCTCTTTCCCTCTCTTCCTCTCTCTCTCCGTCTTTCTCTCTCATTCTCTTTCCTTCTCTATCTCCCTCTTTCTCCCCCTCTCTCTCTCTCTCTCTTTCCCCCTCTCCCTCTTCTTCTTCTTCTCTCTCTCCCTCTCCCTCCCTCCCTCTCTCTCTCATTCTCTTTCCCTCTCTCCCTCTCTCTCTTTCCCTCACTCTCTCTCTCTCTCTCTCTCTCTCTCTCTCTCTCTCTCTCTCTCTGTCTGCACACCTAAATAGTATCAAGTTCCTCTACCACTCATGAAGCATTCAGTTTGATCAAATCCAACACAAGCTTGTCACCATGCAAAATTACAGTGAATATGCACACATGTCGACATTCATTATGCTCTTCACTAATGGAACAAAACAGGCATTCAAAATGAGACATCCCAAATATGCTGACACAACGTTTGTGCGACAGCATCTGTTTGTCACTCTCGATCTCTACTCGGCCCAAAAATGTATTCAAGCGTCCCAAAAACTCCTTCACCAATTCAGTAACACAGCCTGTAATCTGCTCTGAAATGCTGATTTTCTAAAGGAGCCGAGCGCTCGAGAGGCCTATCATGGTGGCTGATGAGAACGGACTATTTACCGATGATGCTCACGGCGGGCGGCCTTGATTTTGAAGTGAGCCCTGACGACAGCAGTCGCCTGGCGAGTGTGTGTGTGTGTGTGTGTGTGTGTGTGTGTGTGTGTGTGTGTGTGTGTGTGTTTGTGGCGCTTAGGTAGATTTCAAAAGCTCTCTTCTGAGGCCTCCTTAGCTCGAACATATGCGCACACATGCGCATACACACACACACACACACACACACACACACACACACACACACACACACACACACACACACACACACACACACACACACACACACACACTCCACCCTGCTTCCGTGCCAGCGAGGCTTTCTGTGGCTGAGCTTCTGGTCTGAGTCTGGCGGCCGTGTTTGCTAATCAATGGGAGCGATCTGAGTAAACAACGGGCCGGATGAGGCACCAGCCCCAGCAGGACACCCATACCTGGCACCGATTGGCTATCCAGACCGTCCAGCGGCCAATCAGGGCAGCATGGAGATAATCTCTGTGTTGACCAGATTGGCTGGCCACACACAAACACACACACACACACACACACACACACAAACAGTTGGATTGCATTACTAGATGACACCCAGTAACAGATGCTGGCTATGAGCTATGCGTTATCATATCTGCATCTCTGTCAGTATATGTGTTAATCGTATTATCATCGTAACGATTACAACACCACTTAGTAGTTAGGATTGTCGTTACGAGGCGTCGGTGCTTGAGAGTGCTAACAAAACAGATGGGTGTTCATAGATTGGTACAGTGGGCGTGAGATCAGATATAAGATAAGTCGACGCAAAGTAATATAAAGGCTAGGACTACGTGTGACTGTGAGCAGATCGTTTCAGTTCTACAGTATATGGTCTTTTATGACGTTGTAAGACTTTAAGACGATACAGAATCGATTACATGTGCTTAGTTTGTGTTGATTTTGTCTATGGGCTTGCAGCTATACAGCGTTCAATAACGCAATGTACTGTACTCCCGTTCGAGTACAACCTGACCATGAAGTGAAATTAGAATACTTATATAGCAAGTACACACTGTGCCATCAACTATAAGGCAATGGCTTCCTCTCCCAGAGTTCAATGCAGTGAAATGAACGTCACTGTCAGTCTTCAATGTAGTGAAATGCCCTTCACTGTCAGTCTTCAATGTAGCGAAATGCCCTTCACTGTCAGTCTTCAATGCAATTAAATGCCCTTCACTGTCAGTCTTCAATGTAGTGAAATGCCCTTCACTGTCAGTCTTCAATGTAGTGAAATGCCCTTCACTGTCAGTCTTCAATGCAATGAAATGCCCTTCGCTGAGTGATCTGTACAGTATGACAGCAGGTAAGTGATCTGAATGCATATTGCAGAGGGGTGCTGGTGTGGGTGTGTGTCGGCGGGAGACGGCAGCCCACCTCGAGGTAGGACATGGAGACGCTGTATTGCATGTCGTCGCTCGTCTCCTCGATGGCGCGGAAGAGATCGTTGAGCGTCTGCACGTAGATGCCCGGCTCCTTGTCCGTGCCCAACATGGTGTAGGTCTTCCCGCAACCTACACACACACACACACACACACACACACACACAAAGAGAGTCATCAGACATCAGAGAAGCCAGACAGACTAAAAGCTATCACAAAGTCAATGTCAATTAAAAAAAAAAAGCACTTGAGCCACTTCCAAAATAGCTTCTAGTAGCTAAGCTTGGCTATATCGAGCTGAACTTTAGCACTCCTCTCTCTCTCTCTCTCTCTCTCTCTCTCTCTCTCTCTCTCTTTCCCTCTCTCTCTGTCTCAGAGAAAGAGAGAGGACTTAAGCTTGACCTAGGCGGACACAGCCTGGGATCAGACAGAGAAAAGAGCCGGGGGGTTAATTAGAAGCGAGGGATGAGTAGATGCGTGCAGACGACACAAAGAAGAGAAGGAAAGGGAAGGACACAGGGAAACGACAGAATAGTGTGGGGAATAGTTGAGTAAGTTAGTGAGGTAATATATCTAGGAATCTACATAATCTCAGTATGCCTATAAAATAGTGTCAAAAATACTGAATATAAACGTAAAATCAGTATAATAATCTAGGTGATGCGATCAATATGCTTTCATACATCTCATTCCAGAAAGAACAGGAGACTTTCATTGCATCTTCTAATGGCCTTCACTACCAACCAATAACTAAAATATTGATACCAGTGACAGTATCCAGTAATGGAGTAATGACTTGTTGTGGCTGTTGCGCATGAAAGCAATGGTGTTCCTCTAAGGCAGGGCTCTCCAACAGGTAGCTTGCAAGCTACCAGCACTGTAGCTCCCCACCTGTTTCTGAGTGGCTCTCAAAATAAGGCTCAAGGAATAGATTTGTGAATTTGATAGCAAGATCAAATTCTATTCTAATTCTATCAAAATCAAATTCACAACCTACAAAGACAGAAGGTAAAGGAATTGAAAGGAGCGTTAAAACACATACAAAGCGTATTCAGCTGTTTTGAGTGGAGATCACTTTGTGAATACATGCTACTACTAATAGCCTATAAACAACAGTAGCTCTCGACCATGTTCATTTTGTTGTACAGTAGCAGCTCTTGGAGAAAAAAAAGTTTGAGACCCCTGCTCTATGGTAAATATTGATGTATATCTTTAAAGATGTAAGATATATATATACTGTATATATATATATATATATTCATTAGCATGGGGTCATGAGGAAAAGAAGAGAGAGAGGAGTATATGACAAAAAGAAAACCCGACCGAGGAACGAGAGGCTCTCCCTGGTGTCCAGCCAAGCCACAGGTCAATGGAGTGGTCAGGACACAGCTGGAGGGTCCTTATGACTCCTTATTTACCCAGAATGCCATAAAGCCCACCCAGATAAACAGGCCTGGCCCTGACCGCTGGCCCTTTCACTAGCTGACCTTCAACTGACCAGTGCAAACAACAGCCCATCTGTGAGAGGGTGTGATCTCCACAGAAGGCTATCGCAACGCCACACACAGAGGGTCATATAATGTCATTGTCTATTTTCATAACGTGTAATTTCCCAAATAATGATGTGATTATGTTAAAAATGTAATTACTTATGAACAGGAGTGGTAGAAGATTTCACTTGTTTGTGATCAAAATGCTCAAAAGTCTACTATTACTATTGTTGTTTGGATACTGTTAAAAACATTATTGATGTGTATTTAAGCTAAAAAAAATGAAACTGGGCGAATTTATGAGGCGAGACAAAATACTGTAAATTGATAGCAGGTTAGTTGGAAGACTGTGGCGTGGTCAGTGTGGCTGATGGGAAGCCTACTGTACCTGTGGGTCCGTAGGCAAACACAGTGGCGTTGTAGCCCGATATAAGGCCCTCGATCAGCCCTTTGGTGGTCGCTCTGTACACTTCCTCCTGCAGGAGCACAGAGACAAACATGAGCCAACATGGCAGCCCTGGGTCTGAGTCACTGCAGCGTGATGTATGTGTGTGTGTGTCTGTGTGTGAGTGTGTGTGTGTGTGTGTGTGTGTCACATGTGCGCCCGTGACGTGATGTGATGTCAGGTTTCCATGATGCAGGACTGTCACATAATGTATGCAATACACAAAATACAAAAACATATACGCACATACACACACATACGCACACACATCACTGCAGCACACGTGCACAGATACTGAATGCAGTGCCTTCTACCATCTCTCATCTTTCACTAAACACATCCTCGCCCACACACACACACACACACACACACACACACTAACAAACACACACACGCGCTCCTCCAATCACAAAAGATTCGGCTACACAATGTCACACCAGGTTTCTACGCTTGGAATGTAGCGGCAGGTTCCGGCTGGCTCACCTGCGTGGCTGTGAAGTCGAAGGCCACGTCGAACATGTAGGTCTTCTCCCGCGAACGGTTGGCACGGAGAATATCATCAGGGTCCTCCATGGGGTCCATTAACACCACCATCTAGAGAGAGAGAGAGAGAGAGAGAGAGAGAGAAGAAGAGAAAGAGGAGGGAAAGA
>NC_085015.1:11718492-11720992 GCF_963854185.1 Sardina pilchardus
ATCTCCAACGCTGTCATGGGAAATACACTCCTACTACTCACTCAACAATTCTCAGTAGGCACACACACACACACACACACACACACACACACACACACACACACACACCACAGATGCACAAACAAACACATGCGTGAACACACGCACACACACGTAGGCACGCAAATACACACACACAAACACACACACACACACATACACACACACACACACACACACGCACACGCACACGCACACGCACACGCACACGCACACGCACACGCACACGCACACACACACACACAAATATGGAGAATATGTGTGAGACATGGGAAGGACGTGTATCTCACACAGACTGCAATGTGAATGAAAGACTGAAGTGCCATTATGATATAATTATTTTTCTAAAACATTTTTTGAGATTGCAAAATTGAGGGGGGTAATTGAAACTGACCTAATTAGATAACCACAGATAATGACTGTTTCATCAGAAAACACATTATTTAGACACGGCAGTCTCTGCTGCTCTGTCCATATTTAATTTGCACTCAGAATCAAATGTAGGTTGAAGATAGTCGCAAAGCAAACGGCTTTAAGCAACTGTTGCTAAAAACAGAGCACTATTAACATCCAGACATAAGACTCACAGTAGAGATAAGAACTGGAATAAAATGGAAACAAATATTAGGGCAGACTTTACTCTGCTATCCGCGATCGTTGAGCAAACACCGAGCACGAGAGAGCTTTCCCCATCACAAGATAACACAGACTCCTTCAGCTAAATGTCTACTTTAATTTAACATCTCTCCCTCTCTTCTTCCTTATCCATCTGTGTGCGTACGTGCCTGTGTGTGCGTGTGTGTGTGAGTGAGTGTGTGTGAGAGTGTATGTGTGTGTGTGTGCGTACGTGCATGTGTGCGTGTGTGGGTGAGTGTATGTGTGTGCGCATGTGTGTGTCTGTGCTTGGCATAACCTAATGGAGAGAGTCTGCACAATTCATTTTGATTAATTCCCTAATTACTTCCAATGACTTAAAATACCATTACCGTTAATTTAACCAAAAACACACTTACATAACTACCCACTTTCCATTAGAAAAACACCACCGAAAAGCACTCAAATAGAACAGCCTCTACTAGGCAGAGAGAAGCGCAGCTGAAGCAGTGGTCAGTCAGCCGTGACCGAGCGGCCGGCTCCCCTCCCCTTTCTCCTCCGGCCACGGGAGACCAGACGTGGACAACGAGGGCCGTGAAAACGGAGACGGAGAGGGAGAACGGACAGGTGAGCAGGAATTTTCCTCCTCCTCCTCCTCCTCCTCCGTCAGGGGGTGGTGGAGGGGACCACTGCCTCAGGTTACTGACGGGGGCAGACTATGGGAGGACGAGGGTTTTTGGTGTGTGTGTGGGGGGGGGGGGGGGGGGGGGGAGTAAGGCGAGGGTCTCCCCCGTGTGGACGGCCAACTGATGCGTGTCCGCAAGACAAAAGGAGGTGGAACTGGTCAGGTGTGGATTTGTGTGGAGATGGGGGACGGGTCTGTGTGAATCCAATTCAAGAGATGGGGAAGTCTGTGTGTGTGCGTGTGTGTCTGTGCGTGCATGTGTATGTGTGTGTGTGCGTGTCGGTGTGTGTCTGTGCGTGCATGTGTATGTGTATGTGTGCGCGTGTCTGTGCGTGCATGTGTATGTGTGTGTGTGTGTATGCGTGTGTCTGTGTCTGTGTGTGTGTGTGTGTAGCAACCCTAGGAAGGCCTTGATCTCCATTAATCCTGATTCCTGAATAACAACAACCCCAGCTGATGTTTGTCTGTGTCTACATACACATTAGTGTATAGGTACTGTAAGTGTGTGTGTCTGTGTGGGTGTGTGTGTGGGTGTGACCAGATGTCACTAGGGGCCTAGTTCTGACGGCCAACTCAAGCAGACAGCAACAGGAAAGAGTCGACCGGCCCAAAGTAGGACAGTAGCACTGCCAAGTATTTGTGATAGTATCTTGAACACTTCTTTTTTTCAATTTTATTTTGTAATTACTTTAAGTTGCACCTAACACTAACATTCTGACATTGGCAGACATTTGAATTGAGAAGCTTACTGGTAAGGGGGCAAACAACCTGAAGGCTGTTGATTCAATCATCAAAATAATCAAAGTTAACAAGTAAAGTCAAAGTGAAGTACAGTTCAATAAAAAGCAGAACTTACAGTGTAATGAGTTTGAAGAGAGGGAGAAAACTTAAACCATAGTTGAACCTGTGTAGGTGGTACTTCACAGCAAGCACCACACACACATACACACACACACACACACACACACACACACACACACACACACACACCCTTTTACTATTAGCTTACGGGATCAGAGGGTGTGAAATCAGACTGGTGAAGCGTGAGTCTGTGACGAGCCGAGTGCGAAAATGAAAAAGGGTCTTCATCAAATATTGACGCCACCACACCATGTGCATCTCGGCTACGCCACACCACGCCACACCGACACACGACAGCCGGCTGGCACAACCGCACCAAAA
>NC_085015.1:11723492-11728492 GCF_963854185.1 Sardina pilchardus
AAAAGAAAGTTGGGCCGTTGTTACCAGGGATTGTACCTAATAGTACATGCACAAAAACATCACCTGAGGCAGACAGATGCAGTTCAGCATTGGTCAGTAAAGGAACAGTCAGTCTGAACACAGTCACATGTCTGACAAATGTAGTGCACAGAGATACAACAAAGAGCACTGCATTAGCACAATGGTGAGACCTTCAATCAGAGTGAAATAGTTGAATTCAAAAGATTCATCTCAGCACACGTGTATGTTAGTGACGTGTGTGCTTGTGTGTGTGTCTTATATATGTGTGTGTGTGTGTGTGTGTGTGTGTGTGTGTGTGTCTTTGCTGATAATGACTCCCCACCTCACCTCCCACCCCACCCTTGCTGCCATACACCATCCCTTCCTTGTCCTTTAATCTGTAGTCCTTGGCAACAACGCAGTTGCCATGGCAGCAGTGAGGTGGGTGCAGGCTGGCCACTGGGCACCTGTTGCCATTAGCCTAATGGAGGTGGTGGGGTGGGGGGGTGGTGTGGTGGGGTGGTGGGGGTGGGGTGGCGTTAAGAGTTTGGTGGGTATGAAGGAGTCCCGCAAGCCATCTGTGCATCCTATATGGAGTGGAGGTGGGGTTGCTGGTGGGGGCTGGGGGACCATAAGCCACACCCCAGGGCCTTGGGACAAGAAGGACAACAACTCTCTCAACTGGGAACAAACACTTGGTCAGTTTCAACAGAGTGCTGAAGCAAGGTATAAAAAAGTAAACGCTGTTTTAATTTCAGACACACACTGAACATGAACTCGGACATGGTCCTGGATGTGCCTGACACTACCAGCCCCCTAATTCTAAGCTCGGGTGTTACCCAAGCTAGCATTTGTCTGTACGTGAGTAATTACACGGAGGACTCAAAGTCAGGGAGTGGAGGTGTTGATGTTTTTATCAAGTGCTATGTGCGCTACAGTATGTGTCTGTTTAATCACACATTTTCTCAGTCACCACTCTTAGTTTGGGAGAATGTTTTTTTTTGCTAGTTTCTATCCCAATTTTTCATCCTTTCCCGACTAGCCTACACTGAGGGGTGGATGTATTATCGCTTGTTTTCCCAGCATGTGCATAAAAGCGTGGCGTGGTATATACTGGCAGCAGTTAAGAAAAACTCAGACTGCCTTGTCTGAGAGCTGAGAATAGCAATTGAATCATGCTGTTCAGTTGTGAGCTGTGTGAAATTATGGTAAGGGGCGGAGCAAGGCACTGATTATGCTCAATGGTGTTTTTTTGCCCCCAACGGCACCTTCCAGGCAGCACAGTCTAAAAGGCACTACCTTTACCCTATTCCTAACCCTAACCCCCTCAAACCTCATCCTACCCCTAAACTGAGGGGAGTAGTGCCTTGAAGGCACCATTGAGGGCAAATAATACCAAAGACCCAATGAACTGCAGGTATGATGACACATAGCAGGTTGAAGAGTCACACCGTGCGCTTCCTGCGGGTTAGTCATCGCACTGATAACGCTGTGTTTGAAAATGTGTATAAATCTGCCCTTGGGAGTCTCAGTCTCAACAGACCGTACTGCTCACGTTACACGATTCTTCAAGTTTGCTTCGCGCCGTCATTTAGTGGCCACGCGATCGGAAGCTCTGCGCCGTGCGGTTGAAACTAAATCTTTTCAACCGCGTCAGTCAGCAGCTCCTGCTAGGCTGAGGTCATTAGCCCTCTGGAGAACGCAAGACTGAAGGCGCTCCGAAGATGAGGCGAGTGAATCATTCTGGGATACTGAAGCTGGCTGTGCAATCAATCAGATGAATCGATTAATCACCAATTATGACTACCCGCAATTTCCCGACCATTAGCCGCAGCTTATACATTGATTTTGCAAAATTTCTTCAGCTATGAGGTCAATACAGGGGGGCAGTTAATATGGTGTTAATATGGTTTTGTTTCATTTAACTTGCATAAAACACTGTCCTGCGGCTTATACACAATGCGGCTTATATGCGGGAAATTACTGTACAATCGTGACAATGATTTTTGTCAAAATCAAGCAACACTACAGGATACAAGAGGCAGCTCATATCCACAAGCAGGGAACACAGTAGCAGCCTCGTGACTCATAGAAAAAAGTAGAATCTCACAATGGAAGGGATGTTTCTGCAAGGGAACACTTCTCCACCTTTTTATTCTTCCCATTATGCATTTTGGCCAAGTACAGTATCTATACTTCGTTCATAATAAGATGGATTAGTTGCACGCCAACAAAGTGGCTCTACATCTAAAGCATCATGGCTTATCATACCACATTCATTAAGGTATGACTCAGCAAAAAAATCTCTGCTCTATCAGGATATGTTTCAACTGGCTGTTCCCACTTGGTGCCTGGTATCCTCCAGAGTGGAGGCTCGCCACAGCTCTCTCACCCAGCGAGGGTGGCACGGCTCGGGCATGCACTGCTGAGTGAGTTCCCCTGGCCCTGCCAGCACATTGTGCCCTCCCCAACGGCGTGCGCGCACACACACACACACACACACACACACACACACAATGGAAAGGTGACATAACTGGCAGCTCAGGTGTTGGACAACAGCAACTTCCGCCACATGAAAAATAAATAAACAAACAAACAGATGGATATAATCATCAAATTCATCAACGGCTTTGACAGAGGGGGGTGAGTTTGTAATGGTGTTTCCAAAAGGGGTATCGCAGCAAATCTTTTATACGACACGTTAGCCGCAGGGTCCTAATGCTCACCATATATAAACCCCCCCCCCCAAAAAAAAGCCACCTGCCCACAAAACTGAATCCTCCTGCCAAGCATGCCCCCTCTCCCCGTCACTCGACTTCACCCTAGCTGGCATCTCCTGTTTCAGGGGCAGAGTGGCTTTGTGGCAGCAAGGCATACCTGATACCAGGGTGCCCGGTTGCACCGCAGCCTCACAGAGCAGACCTCAACCCTCACCTCCACCTCCATCTCTCCCTCCCTCCCTCCCTCCCTCCATCCATCCATCCATCCACCCATCCACCTACACCCTCAACTCTCCTCCACCACCACCCTGCCCGACCAACAGGTTTTTACATAACCATCTCCAAGGAGTTCAGTCCAGACATCTGGGATGCAAAGACTTAAATCGGGCTGTCCCACATGCACACCCATACACAGTCACACACACACACACACACACACACACACACACACACACACACACACACACACACACACACACACACACACACACACACATACATTAACAAATAAACACTTGATTGCACACACATCTACACACACACATACTGTACAGTAGACTTACGTAACATGTTTAGAATGCTAATTGGACACCACGCTAGCTGGAATATCTCTCAGAACAGGGGAATCACATTCTGTTATCAGGAGACATGTCTGTCTAGGGTGGGGGGGGGGGGGGGGGGGTGGAGAAGCACTGACTTGACATCCCGTAATAATCCCGCCCGGGCTTCTGTTTGCTTAGCTTTCCGGAAAAACAGAAACCCAACCAGGGGCAACATGCACGCAAGCAGCCAGGTGAGAGGCGGCAAGGAGGACAGGCATTGGGATCTCGAGGATTCAGTTTTTATTAGCTTTTGCTCGATGTGTTTTAATGAGGGGTGACTCAGATGAACAGCAGTCTCTTTATAAACACTGCTCACTGTCTGAAGGTCATTTTATCTGTGCACCTCTCTGGAGTCACTATCCAATAAACGAGACCATGGTCACTACAGCTGAAAAAGAGAACCGCATTTGTTCCATGAATTTGCCAACCAAAAGGAAGAGTTCTAAGCAAGCCTCAAGTAGTCTTATGGAATAAAAAAAACCTAAACAGCCCCATGAAAACTCTCATTCTCTTCGACTCAAGATCATATGATCCATTCATACACGTACTTGTTGTTCTACAAGTATTCTCAACAAGGCCAATTACAAGGAGAAATTAACAAGATAGGTGACAGCCGGGTAACACCCCGTGATAGCTATTCAATCATAATAGCTAGGCTAGGCTAGGCTAGTCTATCACTATGCCTGCTGTTGCTAGCGGTACCCTGGCTCTCCTTGTCCTCCTCCTGACTGAGGAGCGTTGGGTTACCTTGGGGAAGCTTACGCTAACAGGCCCGGGCTTGCCCACTTCAGCTGGGGCCTGGGACGACCGCGCACTAGGATCAGTGCAGATGAGATCGAATTAGCAGACGCTAATCAGTTCATAAATCTGATCGCCCAGCCATAACTCCTGCTGACACTACAGTAAGCCAAGCTAGAGTTGAGGGAGAGTGTAAAGGGATACAGTAAGCAAACACAGAGGCAAGCGAGATAGAGATAGAGAAAGAGAAAAGACCACAGAGAAGGGGCCATACCACTGAACGGTAGCTTTGGATTTTATGGCTTCAATGATAAGGTGCTCAAACGAGACGAAACTAAAGCAGTTATCCTCATTCATTTGTACATGCCCTGATGAAGACCAAGTGTGGTCGAAACATGTTGGCATTTTCCATGTAGCCGGATTCAAATAAAGGCTTTTTAACTATACCTTCCTCCATCACCATTCCTGGAGTGCCTGGACTTTTCTCCTTATCTTAAACTGATCCCATTCTCTAAGAGCACCCGATACCTGGATATAATCTACACTTCTCAACCAATAGCTAACAGCCTTTTTTCGCTGAAGTTATACTTTGCCTTTTGGATCTCCCTCAGACAACCCCCCCCCCACCCTCTCTCTCTCTCTCTCTCACACACACACACATCCTGACAGTACCTTTATAATGGCCATCACCGACCAGTAATGCTAGTCCCTAATGCCTGACAACAACAACAACAACAACAACAGCCTATAGTGTCCAGACTATAGGCGGACAGACACGAGAGTGGTCAGAGAGGTAGCCCTCAGGTCACGTCCCAGAGGCCGACCCATTACGCAAACCAATTAGAGCGGATTATCGGAGCCTCTGCTCTGTCGCCACACATCTGCCGGCCGGGACAGAAGCTCTTCAGCGGCGGCGGCGGCGGCGGTGGTAAACAGGTGC
>NC_085015.1:11735992-11748492 GCF_963854185.1 Sardina pilchardus
TATGGTCTTGTGATGGCTCTTATTCTGCCTTGTGACTCTATAAGTCGACCCATCATCTCTACACTAGCCGCCAATTTTAGCCAGCTTCTTAAGATGGCAGGTCAACTCCGTTGTCTGTCTCCACATTACTGTGAAGCTGTGTAGGCTACGTGGAACGACACTCGCTAACCCGACGGGCTAAGAAAAACTAACTCAGACGCTTTCAAAAATAGCTAGAGTGCTCTACTGAAACACACAGGTTAGTTTACACTGAACAGCATAGCAGTGTGACATTCACTGTAACAATCTCTATGCTAACCTACAGCTACTGTCTCAAGGCATAAATCAATGCTTGCCAACCCAATAGGCTGAAATTATGAACAAACATACCAATACGGCAACATACAAAATAGGTATAGCCTACTCTCATTAGAATTACAGACATTTCTAATAAAATTAGAAATTGGGCAGAATTGATAACTTGGTCAAATTCAATGACTGGTCCGAGCCAGTTATGTCAAGTCACTGACTCACTATTCTTTTTCAGGCCCTGTCTTACCGTAATGGTCTAAACCTGTCTAAACACTTACAGGTAACGAGGAACTATATATACACATCATTTCCCATAATGCACTGCTGGAGCCCCCTCCTCTGCTCCTGTGGAGTTTAGTAGTGTTGTGTGTGTGTGTGAGTCACTCTTGCTGTTAGCCTCTGACCTAACACAAGCCCTCTCCACACCTTTACTGGCCTCATCCCATTAACAGGTTGAGAACTAGGTGAGCCTGCTACAGTACAGCACGGTCATGTCATGTGAAGTCTCTCAGGTCCATCCAAGGTCTCAGGACAAACTTGAGTACAAGACAGAAACATGTAACATATTCAGCTCTTGAATCCAACCCCCCCCCCCCCCCCCCATACACAAACTTGGCTAACGGAACCAGAGGAACATAGACAGTGTAGCCTTGTGGCTGCTCCACTGACCAAAACCGGTAAAGTTCTTTAAAAGGAGCGCATACTGTACAGTAGGTACTGGTGGACCTCACTGGTACTGATGCAGCTCATGGCTACTGGGCTGCTGCTATAGTCGACAGAGAGCAGAGACGGGGGAGAAGAGGAGAGAGGGATGAGCGGAGGAGGGGTGGAAGCAGTTGTGTGTGTGTGTGTGTGTGTGTGTGTGTGTCGTGTGTGTGTGTGTGTGTGTGTGTGTTTGTGTGTGTGTGTGTGTGTGTGTGTGTGTTTGTGTGTGTGTGTTTGTGTGTGTGTGTGTGTGTGTCGTGTGTGTGTGTGTGTGTGTGTGTGTGTGTGTGTGTGTGTGTGTGTTTGTGTGTGTGTGTGTGTGTGTGTGTGTGTATGTGTGTGTGTGTGTGTGTGTGTGTGTGTGACTGTGTGTGCGTGTGTGTGTGTGTGTGTGTGTGTGTCTGCTTACTGTATGTGCCTGTCTGATAGCAGAGCAGGTGGCCACAGTAGACTTAAAGCCCCTAAAGCTTTACAGCCAGCAGGCTCATCTCTTCAGGGTTTAAGATGGCCCCTGGGGCCTGACGGACGGGGGAGAGAGAGACGGAACCCAAGCTAATCTGTCTTAGCCTACCTGAAGGCAAGGCATGGCAGATGGCACTGTGTTGCACAAACAAAATCAGGAGGGTGCCTTCTTGGTCAGTCAGCGATTCTGTCTAATTACTATTGAGTGTGTGTGTGTGTGTGTGTGTGTGTGTGTGTGTGTTTGTGTGTGTGTGTGTGTGTGTGTGTGTGTGTGTGTTTGTGTGTGTGTGTGTGTGTGTGTGTGTGTGTGTGTGCGTGTGTGTGTTTGTGTGTGTGTGTGTGTATGTGTGTGTGTGTTTGTGTGTGTGTTTGTGCGTGTGTGTGTCTGTGTGTGTGTGTGTGTGTGTGTTTACACACGCGTGCATCTAAGATTTCTCTGTTCCATAATCATTTGTCGGATTTGGAGCATTCACTTGACAACAACTTCAAGTGTGTTGTGTACCTTGCACGCACACATGTGTGTGTGTGTATGTGTGTGTGTGTGTGTGTGTGTGTGTGTGTGTGTGTATGTGTCCGGGCGCTCTAATCTCCCGGCGTCCTTGCGAGCGTGGCCAGTCAAAGTGTCCCTAGTTTATCCAGTTCCATTCATGTGCTTGGGTGCACAAACAGTAGAACTAGACCCTACAAAAGCCAATAATCCTGTGCGCTCAGCCGCCGCCTCCTCCTCACCTAACAGCACAACCTGTTTACACCGCGGAGGGGGATGTGTGTGTGTGTGTTAAATAAGCTCTCAGGTGTAAACACAATGACATAAGGTGAACTTCATCATATGATACAATAACCACGGGGGAAAGGACACTATGTTTGAAAATGAAAATATCCGTGAGGGACAAAGCTATTGACAAACGGATTATCAATAGATTCTTTATGCAACATACATCAAAACTGTTTAAAGCAACACTGAAGAGTATACATAATGTTTTCAAAATCATTTCAGCGGTTCATCAACTTGTAACAGGTGTTGATATAAATTCATCATCATAACCGCACTATGTAAGTTTACCAGATCGGGTAGCGTACCTGTGGTTCGATGAAATGAGACCTAAGAAACCACAAATTTGATGTCGCAACACATAATACTTTCATAAAACCATGCAACATGCTCTACCTTGTCTGTGGACATCGTTATCTGGTGGATAAACAAACAGCATGTGTGCAACAGAGGAAAAGTGTTTTAGTGCTGCTTTAAAATGTATAGTAGCCTACATGAAATGCAGTGGTTATATTAAAATCAGCATGAACTGTAGTTAATAGAACAGAATAGAGTATAATGCAACAAGCAGCATCATTGCATATATTGATTTTGCACGCGAGGTGTTCCTGCGGAATCCAACATGTGGCATCCATGAATCAGTCACTTCCAGAAGGCTCAATTGTGTTTTTTGCCCCCAACGGCACCTTCCAGGCAGCACAGCCTAAAAGGCTCAACCCTCATCCTACCCCTAAACTGAGGGGAGTAGTGCCTTGAAGGCAGCGCTGCCTGGAAGGCACCGTTGAGGGCAAATAATAAAGACCTTCCAGAAGAGTCACACTACTAGATGAGTCCCACTGGCACACTTCTCACCACAGACAGAGAAACTGAGACCTATCTAAAAAGCAGAAGGGTAAAATATACGGCAAGAGGGAAAACCGCCATATTTATTGTCTGAGGGAAACGGTTATGAACTACAGTACGAGTGTTCCTCCAGACTAGATTTCCCCGAAAGAGGATCTATACGGGCGGGGCCAGGCTATAAGTTATCAACACTCTCTTCCTAGAAATCAGCATGGGCTCCATTCCATCCAGTTATGAATCATAACGAGCATTAAGAGCTCCTGAAGTATTCCGTTCGGAAGCGTATGACGTCGTACCGTGTTGATAAGCCGTCTTTATTGGCTCCCGTAGGGACTGTGTAAGAAATGGATAAACTGACTCATATGCGTTGTTTGATGCTGAGTCACTACCCTGGACTACCTTTGCTAAACTTTAAAATTGGGATTGCAAAAAAAAAAACAAATCTCAACTGTGCAAAGGAAAATAGTTCACATTTAAATAATTATATTAAATAAAAGAAGAAGAGTGCTGAAACAGTTAATCATTCGTGGTCCATCTCAGCTCTGGCCTTGGAACAACAGACACGCTTTTCAAAGGGCACCCGTTGAAATGGATTGTACTGTACCTACAGAGGTGAATGTACTTTATGATTGAATTCCCCCTAGCACAGTAATGCCTGGTATATGCAACTGTGGAAGAAATGAACAGACCACTGCACATTTTCTAATGTCACTCTACTGAGTGAGTTGCTGAATGACATTCACATTCACATACGTAAGTTGACGGTCAGATTCAAATTTGCAGTTGTCTCTTAATTTTGAATATGACCGTCAACTTACTCAAATGTCACTCAGCAACCATAGGATGACATCAGAGAAGTGTGCAGTGGTCTCTTCATTCCCTGAGGTGTATATGCACTATAAGAGGTACCTATACCAGCTATTGCAGTCCTGGTGATTAGTTTAGTGCACTGAATCACCCTGTGCTGGGCCATCTTATGCTGAGAATTATTATTGCCGTAGTATACTGTTATTTTCCCAGAAATAACAGACTTGCACAGCTCTGCAGTTCTCTTGAATTCTCTCAGTGCTATTAGATGCTGTCTTGCCTTTTTCACCACGGTGGATATGTGATATCAATACCAAATGAACTGCCCCCTTGTATACAGCTCATAGCTGAAGAAATTGTGCAAAATCAATCAATGCATAGTAAGTCGCGGCCAATAGTTGGAAAATTGCAGTACTTGCTTCTTAACAATGACAGGTGTTGAGTACATAGGAAATAGCTGTGGAAAGGTGACCTTAAACAGAGCTCAGCCCTCAGCGGGTGTTTTGCTCACCTGGAGCATCGTCTGATGACATTAGGCATAGGCACACTGGCAGCAGCATCGCCTTGGTGCTAACAAACTAAATGAGCTGGCCAGCTAGTCAGCAGCTGCACTTCACGCACCGGCTTGACTCACAGAGCACAGACACACACACACACACACAGAGACACACACACACACACACACACACACAGAGAGACAGAGAGAGAGACACACACACACACACACACACAGATAGACAAACACGTACACACACACACACACACACACACACATAGACAAACACACACACACACACACACGCACAAAAACACAGACATGTAGTGAAGCACAGGATTCTGCTTCCCCAACGACTCATTACAAATGCAAAGAGAACAAACGTGACTGAGGAGAGTCGGAAATGAAGAGACCTCTTTCTGTCACTCTTCTCCTTCACTCTATCTTGATTGCTCTCTTTCTCTCTCTCTCTCTCTGTCTTTCTCATGTTCTCACATAGACACACAGACATACAGTGCATGCACTGATATGCCCATAGCCTCGCTCTTTAGAGGGGTCCACCCTGTACACAAACATCTGCAAAGACCGTATCTTTCAGCATGGATGCCTTTCCTTTGACCACAAACACTTATTCATTGTCTGTACCGAACAACACAGATTCAGCACACGCTGGTGTGTACACACACACACACACACACACACACACACACACACACACACACACACACGCACGCACGCAAAAACTGACCTGTTCGTCCACCCTGTGGGCGACTATGGAGGCTCCTTCTTCTTGCTCAGCATCACTGAGGGGTCGGATTCGCAAGGCAACCTGAGAAAGAAAAGATTAACTTAATTTAATATTAAACTTACTATCGTGGCACACTGCCATAGTACAAACGGAGTATTCAGCTACTGTCCTAGAAGATATGAAAAAGTAAGCCTGCAAGTAAACATGTCTATCACAGTAATCAGTTGTGTTGTGCACCTGCTGTGAGATGTACTGTATGTAGGCCTACAGTTTGGCTGACAATGGCTGTAATGCAATTATAACACATAAATACATTACATTGTTGTTGCATTAATCTGAGCATCCTTTTAGAGCTCAAGGCCCATACAGATACACAATATCAAAACCATTTATCCAATGTGTGTATATGTGTGGAAAAAAGAAAACATTGGGTAGTTACAACATCTATTTCTCTATCTATCTATCTACTTAGATTGGGAATCTTGCCTTTAAGAAATGCTACAGAGTACACACAACAGGAGCCCATACATCTTCAAATGGGACAGATCCAAACATAGCCAATATTTCCACTATTCCTATTTCAAGGTGCCTGTTTGACCTACAACTACATTTTAGAATCTAGCAGAACTCTGTCAAACTGCGTGTCTGGGATATCAACAACCATGATGGGAGATCTGATAAAGAGGACAGAGCAACGGGCACAGTCGTCTCAACTACTTTAGTGGCTATAGCCTACGGGACAGAGTGCGATGATAGAGACCTGTTTGCTGTATATTAGGGGACAGGCACCTGAGACTGACCACGTGAATTATTCAGATCTGGGCCAGAAGAGCACAGATCACATAGAAAGGAGATCTAGCCCGTTATAGAAGACATTTTCTGAACAGTAGTAATAAAACATTAGACTGCATAATGGCACCAGAACCGTCTGGACTAAGATCATTGGTAACTCACAGTTAGTTGTTGGTCCTTTGATTCGGACGTGTCCTTCATGACTCCTCGAAGTGCGTCTCTCTCGCAGAACACGAATGTCTATTCTGAATCGGGCACACTAACAAACATTTTGCGCAATACCATGTCTGCGTAAAAGGAAAAAAAATAGTATCAACCTTACAGTAACTTAATTGACGTTTAGCCTACATTCGTTTGCCACCGCGGCTGACTAGTCTTCCGTATAACGCAACCATTTAGAATCGCTCACAATTTAATTGTGCATCGCTCATCTCCGTGTTAAGTCTTCCGATAATGTTCTACGAAAGAAGCCTTGGAACGAAGGAGAACATGGAAAAGACGGCAGCTTGTTGTTGTCAGCTGGCTTTCCTCTCAACCGCCACTCTCCTTTTCATCTGACGAGTCTTGTGTTGTTCCTGGATCCCCTTAGAGATCAGTAGTAAAGTGTACACAAGGGCATTCTTCGCAGGCTCATATACTCGTCATTAAACGCGACTGATGCGCTCGCCGTTCGTCCGTTTCGTTGCTCAGTAGGGGACACTCTGCCACGACACCTACCGGTGACTTTGTAGAACACATCAACATGCGCTCACTTCGTGCGTAATCCTTGAAAAGAAGACGCGAGATACAGTATGTTCCAATCTTTGTGTGCTAGTTCATTACCTTAATTTTGTCTGTGTAATAATAAACATTCGTTTTTGAACACGCGGTTATCCAAACTCACTTACAGTTTCAGTACTTACAGTAATGTATTTAATGTAATTACATAACAGTGCCATTAATACAGACATTTAAAAAACTATGTTGTTTTGTTTTGTTTCAATTTCTGTACATGTAAAAAATAGAATTAAGCTAAGATGAAAAAATATCAGTTGAAGGGGGTAAGAGGATGGCCATGATATTAAATGTGTAGACCTACTGTGGTAAAACAATATTGAGGAGTACATTAAAACAAACCACTGTAGGACATTTTTGATCACAAAGTGCCACAATCCCACACATCTAATTATTTCAAAATAGCAAAAAAAATATCTTTAATCATGGAAAGCAGCAGCCAATGTGCGAAACATGCTTTGTCTCATTCTTTTAGTGTACAGCAGCAGTTCTGTTGTGCACAAGCATCACTGTCTGTTCCCCTTCTCTCTCTTTATTCAAAACACATCATGTGGCATTTCAGTATGACAATAGAGTGCGGTCCATCCTCCGCTTCAGATTTCCTTTATATCGCAGACATCCTTTTCCTGTGATAAAACAAAAAAATAAAAAATGAAAGTGGCACATCATTTCAAACACCTCGACTGACTTAATGCATCATCCCCAGCCTATCATTTCCTTGAACCTGCCAATTACTCGATCAATCTCACACTTTCAGTCCATTCTGTATGGTGAACACTCATCCTTTCGTTAATTACAGGCCTGAGAACCCTAATGTACAATTCACAGCTAGAGTTCTATATAAGCCTGTTATTGTGTGTTTTTTTTAGCTATTTAATTATTTTTGAGGGCTGTTAGAATACGGATAGTGCACCAAATGTGAACCATGGCGACAGAAACACATGACAGCTTCAGAGAGAGTGTGCTGCTGGGGGCTTGTGCTGCTCTGCTGAAGACACACTGGACCTGACGTAGGACCTGATGCCTTCTCCTGACGTAGCTGCATTCAGACATTCAACCGCTTCGCTAATGGTTATTGATTTTCCCTTGTGTGTGTGTGTGTGTGTGTGTGTGTGTGCATGTGTTTGACACACACAACGCATTTACGTTCAGGGCCCCAGCTCCCATGGCTATATATAGATGGCTGGCACGCCTTATCTTCCCTGGCCAGCGGACCAAGACGAGCTCAGCTCTAATCTCACGGCAACAAGGTGCCGTTACATCTGGCAGGAAACTAATGGAGCGGACAGGAGAGCGTGGAGAAAACGGCCTCCGTCCAGAACTAGCAGACTGTCCGAGCAATACTGAATGGAGGCTCCTTGGTGACCATTAAGCAAGTGGATGCCTGAATTCACTGAATGGGAACTGGTATTAGCTAAAGGCTTACATAACATGTTGGGGTCACAAAAGTGTTCAAGCAGACGACTAAAGAGCTTTTGTTCCACTCTTTGCAGAGGGGGTTCCTTTGCTGGCTGCCGCAGAGGAACCAATCAAGGCTCAAGTAAGAACCTCCTCATGAAAGGTTCTTTGTGACACCATCTTGAAATCTTTCAGCCATCCGTATAAAATCCTCTAACAAACCCTTTGACTGGCATCACAAGACCTCATTTCATGTCATATAAGTTATTTTGAATATTTACCTCTGCCAATGTATGGATGGATCTCGATCAAAATTTAAGGAAAGGTCTGAAATGACCCAAGGAAGAAACGATTAAATTAAAATGGGAGTGATCCGGATCACCGTCTGGATCTAGGAGGCGCTTGGATCTAGTGGGTGCTTGGCGGAGGTCTGTGCTCTCTGAGTTATTTTGAATATTTGGTAAGCGATTCAGACAAAACCATAAGAAGGACTAAGTGCACCTGTCACTCCTGGGCTCTCTCTGAATGTGTAACTGTTTAGTCTGTAAATCGCCATTAGAGACATGTGCTCTATAAGGGAAATTAAATTGAAATTGAAATTGAAATTGAACATAAATTGAAATCAAAATTAAATTGAAATTGAACATGTAGTTCCTTCCCACCTGTTCTATGTCTTTGGCCCTCTTCTTCTGCTCGACCCCCACCAGGTCGAAGAACTCCTTCTCGGTGCGGGCCAGCATGTCCTCGGGGCTCTCCTCGCCGTCCATCTCCTTGGCGCCGCCGCCGCCGCCGCTGCCGTCGTCCTCCTTGCTCTGCTCGGAGCGGCTGCGCTCCTTCAGACGCATCTCGCGGTGCCGCGCCTCCAGGATCTTCTCCCGCTTGGTCTCCCGCTCAAACATCTGGCCAGGGGAGGGACACAGGAGAACATCAGGGCACCAGACAGACAGACAGACAGACAGACAGACAGACACACACACACACACACACATACACACACACACGCTAATTTGAATGACTGAGGGAAACATCTGGCCAGGTGCATGCTGGTCCAACTAAAGTCACTCATGGTTCTCGTGAAGGATATCAGTAGACAACTGCACAGACGTGTACACACACACACACACACACACACACACACACACACACAAATGACTCTGAGACCAGCACGGCTACTACGGATCATGAATGGCTTTCTGGTTTGCCTGAGATCACTCAGATAAGAGGCCCCACTAATTGTAGCTAATGATCTTGTCCAAACATGGCCAGAGATGGCCCAACATTAACCACTGGCCTGGATATCTTTGTGTCTCTCCAGAGGATAGTATGGACTTTGCTGATAAGCCTGCTTCACTAATTGCACAGTAAAATGCTTGGCTTTGCATTGTCTTGTGTACGTTGTGATGCTGATTGTGCAGGTATCAGTGATGATCATGACGCGTCTATGCCTGTGGTCTTCTCTTAAAGTATACTTTCAGGAGCTTTTTTGACTTTTTGCAGATAGGACAGTTGAAAGTGGCAGAAACTGATTAAAAAGAGATCCTCGTGGGTGCTTGGACCCATATGTGGTCAGGATGTTCTAGCTGGCAATAGAGCTCCCTCTACTGGTGGTCTGTTCTATGTGCATTCTGACTCAACACATCTGTCAACTCTCCTAAATGTGCAATTACAGGCGGCTCCTAACTTCATGCAAGCTTACAACAGTCACATAGCACTGAATGCTCTCTGTCTACACTGATATCTGTTAGATATGGCATTCTATTGTGTCATGTGTCTCGTTCCATTTACAGTAAGTTGGAAAACTCAGAACTCAAAATCAGTAAAAGTCTGATCATGTATTGGTTCTACCTGTGCACTTAGCACAGGCGATCTCATTAATTAGCTGCTCTACCTAGCTGAAGAGTTGCGTTAATTAGAATCAGCTGGTTTAAATGAATGGTTGGCACAGATATGTGGTAGGACTTCTACTCACTGAAGCTGGCTTTTTCCACCTCAGTCTAGTGCTACACTATGGGCTGTGGCTGTTGATCGAGTGTGCGGCCGCCGGCCGGTGGGTCATGGATGCGTTCTTACCGCGGTGGCCAGGGCCTTCTCGTTCCTCTGAAGCGTGCAGAGTCCAGAGGAGACCTCCAGCAGCGTGGCCGTCCCCAGCTGGGAGCCACAGGCGATGAAGCGCCCGTTGTCCTGCACCCGCATGCTGTACAGAGCCTCGTCACACACCTGACCACACACACAGACACACACACACACACACCCACACACACACACACCGTGTGTTTGTGAGTGAGCATAATCATAAGTAGATACGCACATAAACACATGATAACACACTTACTGTAGATGTATGCAATTTGCACAAATAAACAAACTGCTGACTGACCAAGAAGGCACTCTCCTGATTTTGTTGATGCAAAACAGTACCATCCAACCCTTGCTTCAGGTAAGCCAAGAAAGATTAGCTTAACTTCCGTCTCTCTCTCTCTCTCTCTCTCTCTCTCTCTCTCTCTCTCTCATCCATGCAGAGAGCCCCACATACATAAACCAAACCCACACATACACCCACGCTTATTTTTAAAATACATCAATTAAATTCATCGTTCTAGTTGTCCTTGGCTGTATTCCAAACACCTGTGACAACACATTTGCATTTAATAAAAGGAACTTAAGTCCCCCATTTCAAATGAGAAGAATAAAAGGCCCCCCATGAAACGTTTTCAATTTAATAAAACAGTTTAGAAATCAGTGTGATGGTTAAATGACCGAAAACGATGGCTTTCCCAGCTTCCCCTACTGTTTCGTGACGAAAAACCAGCCTTGCAAGATTGCATTAGCACATTAAGTCTGAATCAGGAAGTCTCGTGAGAAGTGAGAACGAGCGAAAAACACAAAATGCTTGAAATTCTCTGGACATACACACAACCCGCAAGCACCGTTTAGCCATGCCGGCTAGCTATAAGAACAAGCAGCGACGGCTTCATTTTTTAGATGTTCATCATGGCAGAGACAGTGAAAAGACCAAATATTGTCAAATAGGTACCTCAAAGCTGTAGGGGGAGAACATGTGACAACAAATTGAGAAATCGGCAAAGAAATGCCTAGAGTTACAGAGAGATACATCTATTTAAAAAAATATACAAATATATACAAATATATATATATTATTTGTGTGTGTGTGTGTGTGTGTGTGTGTGTGTGTCAGTGTGTGTGTGTGTGTGTGTTTCTCGACTATCAAAGGCACTGGATATTTACAGAGCCCAGAGCCCCTCTCGAGGGGTCAGAATCAATCACGCTGTGTCTGAGCCATCCATCCATACTGCACCTTGAGGGTGAGCGTGGGGTCATTCTGCTTGAACAGGAAGTCCCACACGTCTAATGTGCCGTCCATCTTGACAGTGAAGAAGACCGAGGGACGCATGGGACTCCAGCAGCCGTCCAGCAGGTTTGCTGTGTGATACCTGCAGGTAGGGGAGGAGGACATTCATACTGTACCAGGCTGTGAAAACCACTGCTGAATCCATTACAATTAGGCCTCTACCTTCAGATGACCTTGCATTGAGTTCATAGACTAAGGGGGGTTAAGCTGCAACTGTTTCAACTCAGAATTTAGTGACCATTTCTTTTATCATGATTGTAAGATTAAAGAAACCAAAAAATGTGTCCTCTACTTCTTTTCCTTCCCGTTATTGATGAGCAGAAAACACTACTGGATGGAACATCCTGCTGGCTATATGATGCTACCGTCCATGTAAAAAGAGTACTTAGTGGCAACACACTGAGCAGAGGCTTACTGGAATTAGCGGCAGAGACAGTCTGGCCGTGACGGACTAACGGCACCGGTAACTTACTGGCAGTGAGATGGAGCGCTCACAAACAGGCTCTTTTATCACATGTGAACTTGAATCAGCTCAATAGGACCTGGAATGCTCCTTCAAGTGCTTTCATTGAGTTATTTTCACATTCAGCGTTGCCTAACAGCCTTCCTGGAACTCTGCTACGGCTAGATGTTCCCATCATTTTTATGATTATGTTGTTTTTAACCCCAGGGTGATGTTGCTGTAGCCTGTCTAGAGACGGCTTACTTGGTCCACATGATGGAGGACTCCTTGATGTCCTCGGACCAGATGCGCGCGGTCCAGTCGGCGACGGTCAGGAAGTTCTTGGGGAAGAAGGGGTTCCTCTGCAGCGAGTAGATGGGCCCGTGGTGGCCGCTGTAGGTGCACACGATCTTCTCGGCCGGCGTCTTGGCCTTGCGGTTGCAGGACACCACCAGGCCCTGCTCCGTCCCCACCATGAACTTGGTCGGCTGGACAACGAGAGTTGGACCGATCAGATTCAGTGACTTCATGTTTGTTGTCATGCAGCCAAAGCTTCAAAGTTACATTCAAGTTACACTCATAATGTGTGAAAGGAAGTAC
>NC_085015.1:11750992-11763492 GCF_963854185.1 Sardina pilchardus
CAAGGGAGGAGTAGGCCACGGCAAGCTTGCGGCTGCCATCGGGGTGCCAGGAGAGACTGGTGGCCGTGCGCTTCACCGGGTTGGGGTCTCTGTGGGAAAGAGTAGCAGTGACATCTCAGGGGTAGCATTACTGGAGCTGTTGCACCGTGGAAGTATCAGCACCCAGGGAAACATAATGGACTATGGTTGGAGTCCAGTCTGAGGTTATTCCCCTGCCGTCTCCCTTCCCCATTATCCTCCTCCTGTTGCATAATTTCTGTCCTGTCAATCAAAGGAATCTTTACAATGCATCATTGTCATGGCATGCTGAAACTAGTCCAATTGAAATATGCATGACACAACAGTTGCTTGGCTTAAATCTCTGCAACACTGTCCTTCAATATTTATGTTGATGTAAGCACTGAAAAGTTCACAGGCTTCTGCATTTTTCATAGATGTGCTAGAGTTGTGTTAACGAGGAGGGAGAGAATAACAGCTTAGGACAACCAGAGTGCCTGAAGGCAAAAGACAAAACTCAATTATGAGTATTAAAACAACAACAACAACATCAACAACAACCGAATAGGATAAGCAAGCAACAAGACAACATCAATTTTCCATGGATGCACCACCACTGCCACGCCCCTGCCACACCCCTTCCACACCTGAAGACGTTGATGGTTTTAGCTGATGGCTGCTCCTCCGCCTCCTCCACCACCTCCTCGTCGTGGAAATACTCCTCGTAGATGTCGATGGCGTTGTTCTGCTGGATGCAGTGCTCCATGAGCTGTGGTGAGGAGGAGGAACACAGGTCTGTCATGGAGACGAAGCTGCATTACCAGGCTATTCAGGGGCCCCATTATGTTGTCAGCAGAGGATATTAATATGAAGTGAAGCCACTACACACTAAATATCTTTTACACCCGGAGTCATAGCCTACACACACTCTATCGTTGGGGAAGGGCAGCACTCACACTGCCCAGGTGCATGATGGTATTGATGTAGTGCTCGTCCTTCTCAACTTTCTTGCGGAATCGAATGGTTTGTTCCATCTCCTGAGGATTGACATCCTTAGGCCAGCCACCTTCCACATGGTTTATGCCTCGTGACTCAGAGTCATAGCGATCTGTGTTCACCTGGTGGAGGACAACATTTTCATATCACAGCCCTCTATGTTGTAATTAGTAAAACACAATATGGATGAATGAATAGTTCTCCATCTCCTTCATAGAACCAAGGCCAATCAAGTTCAGAACCTTTAGTGCTTGGCCCTTCAAATTAAGAATCTGAAAGAGATGTGGAACTAGCCCTTTGAACACTGACTACGAAATAGTTTCGAGGACATTCATGAATTGCAATTCTCTCTACATTCAGTAGATGGATAATAGGCTCACAGTATGTCCCTCAAATATTCATGGTTTGTTGGTAGGGGAACTTTGCTCAATATATGGATGACAAACAGAGACACCCTTGGGGACACCAACCTCATGTTCCGACATCTCTTGCGTGCATTGTGTCGGCACATCACATGGGTCTCTCTCAATGAAGTTAGCAGCTAGAGAGGGGTCTGGAAGGATGTCAACATGCAGCTCAGCTGGACGGTCCGAGAAATTGCATTGTCGACCAAACTCGCTGCGCTTCTTCGTGTACACATACACAATCTCCATTGTGAATGCTGTGGGCGCAAATGTTTGTGCGGGCAAACATTGAAAGATGACAATTACTGACAGGTAACGTTACCTTCGTGTAGCCTTGACATAGCTCTAACGTTGTCGTTTACTGTCAAGCTGACATTGGCCAACAAACCTCACTGGCTAAACGAGTAGGATACGTTAACCTAGCCAAATCTATTCGCTAACATTTAGCTTTATTGCTACGCAGCCTTTGGCCAGCTGTTTCAGCAGGCTTATAACACTTGAATATTCAAGGCGAACAAGATTTAACTGCAATTCTAATAACCATGTTATTCTTACCTTCCCCTTGGGGATGAATGCCTAATTATGAAGGTGTGAATTATTATCACTCCTATGTTTCAGATTTCCTGTTCCACGATGAACTGAAATCTATCAAAGTTTGTGGTATCCTAGCAACATCACCCGCCTACTTGTCAACATTGTAGTGACCCAGAACTGTTGCAAATAGAACTACATTCGGTGGCTGTTGAAAACTTTAAAAGTGATACAATTTAAAAACAGTGTATCAGAAGGAGATTGCTGTGCGTTATTCAGTACAATAAATGCGAGTCATGTTTAAAAGTACTTTTATTGTCAACACCGTTATTCTTCTTCTGAGAAATAACGCCACATAGAAACAACGCACCACTCACTGTGGAGGGCAGTGTCGGCTCACATGCACCCAACATCAGAAGAAAAATAAAAGAAAACATAAAGTAAAACATGAAAAACGCGCAATGACAAATCAGACAGTGGTAGAAATATTTTTTTTTTGTCTTTGCTAAAAGGGAAAGAGTGACCTACTCCCTCAACTGAGAAGACACTTTGTTAAAAACATCATTGCAACAGTGTTCCATTATGGACAATTCAGAAAAACTCACCAATAAGGCTACACATGAAATGCCTTTACCACAATATTCCCCTTGCTCGTGGTCTTGGAGCAACTCCAATTGCTCTGTAAGTTCAGAAGTAAGTTCAAATTGCTCTGTTAGTCAAACTTTAGTGGCCTAAGAGCCTTGCATGTGCTATAGACTAGACAGAAAATAAAACAATTAAAAAAAAAAAAAAAATCCACACACAAATAATTTGTTATTATACATGCTATGTACAGACGTTGGTTACTTCAACAGTTTTATCATGGCTATGGGATATGGAAAAGGGTCTCAATGGAGGATATGCAAACAGAAAGTGGCATTTTAATGGCTCAGAGTGCAAGGAATGAAGCAGCCTCGGATAGGCCACCATGTGTGCACCGTAGGCTACTGTACTAACTCAATCACTCCTTACTTCAATTTCACAAGCACTTCATTTCAATGACTTTGTGCTTCACAGGACCTGGAGAGACATATATGACGGTCGTTAAAAAAAAAAAAAAAAAATGTTTTGCTAGTTTCACTAGTAGGGCGTATGGACACTGTGGTTTAAATGTTGAGCATAAAAAAATGTTAAATATCAACAGTTCCAAAATATCACTGGCTCCACCATTGGACTGTGTATCACAGATTTAGCCACATACACACACCTCAATAAACACTTGTGAGTACACATGTGCTCATACACCGAGCAGTATCTGTAAACACACACACACACAAACGCACATAAGAGTTGGCTTCCTCTGAGATCAGCAAACTGTGCTCATGTACACTACAGGCTACAGATCGTAACCGTCGATGGCTGTACAGTGTGCTGAGGGTGGGAACAGGAGGTCTAAAACAAAGTCAAGAGGCACAAAGGACATGCTAAGCATTTTTTTTTCTGTTAAACAACATTTAACTGCCTTCACTCCCAAATAGACAAACGGATTAGCATCCAGAATGTTATTTCACTTTTAAACAGAACAACTTGTTAATTGATATTTTTTTGTTCACCACATTGGCCAAAGTAAAAAAAAAAAAAAGATAGATCCATGGTAATTATTACAAAACTTGACATTACTATCACTATTTTTTTTTAATCAATTCCGCACTACACTTTTCCTATCCATATACACAGAGAAGACTGCATGTAAAGACTAGAGTTGCCTCCATAGATACTGTATACGATATGAGATTTCACTGAAATGTCTTGCCAAACATGAAATTAATTCAGACCCTCTCTTGTGTCCCTCATGCGAGGTAAACAAAACAAAACAAAACAGCTTCCAGACTTAGAACTCAGGCATTCATGTTCAAAAGATGTGCTTTTTTGTTACCATTCAAGATTCCATCCTTGCTCATAAACTACCAGCATTTAAGGAAGACAGACAGAAGAGCTGGTGTGCTGTATGTTCCAATGCACGAAAACATTTAAGTAACATTTAAGTGATATGACAGATACAGACTTTGATATGACGGTTAGGCTGAGGAGGGGAGTAGGTGGATACTGAGACCAGGGGAGACCAGAGGCAGAGGACAGCCGAGAAGGACAGAGGATGACCGGTTGCATTGTTGAATAGTCCTGAGATGCTGTGGACTGTATGACACGAGACAGGAATTGTGGCGACGTCTGTGTGGACTCTCAAGCACTCTTTCTTCTCCTCCTCTTCCTCCAGCTCCTTGTCCTTCTCCAAAGGTAATTGTCCAAAAGCAGCAGGCTAGTCCTGAGACCACTATTACACACACACACACACTGTCTATGTCTCTCTCTCTCTCTCTTTCTCTCTTTCTCTCTTTCTGGCATACACACACTCATATTTTCATTTCTTTGGAAAGATATTATTTCCTCTGCGTGTGTGTGTGTGTGCGTGCGTATTGGTGTTGACCATATGAATTTCACTTTCAAATTGTGGAGAAGACACAGAGTGACGTTGAAGTGACTCCGCAGGCCTATGCTTGGAAGTCGTTCCCAAAATGTCGTATCTGGTCCTCCGTCATGGACAGGTATGTGGCCCTCATGGTCGGTGAGTACTGCAAAGAGAGAGACAGAGAGACGAAGTCAAGACTTGCCGCTCTTCTAGAAGTTTCCTCAAAGCGGAAAGAGTACTGAGGAAAGGTATGGATTGAAAGCTGTGATCATGTTACCAAAACTGAACACTCTCTGAAGTTTACTCACTCCGTGCTCGTGGCAATGTTACAACTTTCACTTGTGGTTAATATATTACAGTTTTGTCTCATGAATGCATTATTATTATTGATGTGGATGTCAAGTGTGGTGAACACGTTACACAGCGTCTCCAAGAGACACAAACATCAGAGATCGTGACACATCAGTCAGAGACAGGAGGGCAGTAAAGTGTCCACATACAGCAAGCAAGTCTTACAAGTCATCTAGACAGGACTCGGGTTATAGTAACTTGGGGTCAGGGTGTAACAACAATTAAAGGGAAAAGAAAATCTCTTGTTCTTCTCAATGGGGTGTCTTACGGAAAAAAAAAAAAAAAAGCAGACTGGGAATCTAGTATATTCTATAGCACGATATAGCACACGTGAGGCAAAACCTCATGGTGGTAAGTCTATAGAACGGCACACCAGGGACGTGCTCAGCATGCACGGAGGGAGGAGCTATATCTGGGGTCAGAGGTCAGACACTGTCAGTCATGAAGTGACACGTCCATAAAAGGGAAAGAGGGAGGAGTATAATATGGTGATGGGAGGGATTGACATCCTGTCTTTGATTTAAAACAAAAAAGGAAATGGGGACACTTCAGAACACACATTAAAGGGATAGTTCGGATTTTAAGACACGAAGTTGTATGGGTTCCCTGTCAGCAACGTAGTGCATCAGCACTGACTTACCCCCGACAGCGTCCTGTGAGCCGAGATCCAGCCGGTTTTTGATCGTTTTTGATGCCGGACTATTTTCTTCAGCAAGTTTCTGGGGTCACGAAAGTAAAGTGTTTTTCTTCTCAAAACCATATGCGTTCAACAGAGTGATATATTTGCACCACAAAAACGTTGTCCAGCTGTCAGTAGCGCGCAGTGATAGGAATCGCGAAAAATAAGTAAGTGATAACGAGGTTTGAATTTTTCCTGGACAACGTTTTTGTGGTGCAAATATATCACTCTGTTGAACGCATATGGTTTTGAGAAGAAAAACACTTTACTTTCGTGACCCCAGAAACTTGCCGGACTACTTTCTTCAGCATCAAAAACGATCTAAAACCGGCTGGATCTCGGCTCACAGGACGCTGTCGGGGGTAAGTCAGTGCTGATGCACTACGTTGCTGACAGGGAACCCATACAACTTCGTGTCTTAAAATCCGAACTATCCCTTTAATTCCATATACAATTGGACTGAAGCCATGCCAGGGATGAGCTATAGGCAGGGAGGATGTTACAGATATTACAAAGTAAGACAGAAGTAGGGTAGAGTCGGGGGAAAAAAATCAAAACATACCAAATGGAGGACATGTGAGACAACAGAACAGACATAAGTAGAAGGAAAGCCATAACTTACTCGGTTTCTAAATTGCTGTGAGTTTATCTCCAAAAATTGTATTAATTGTTTTTTTTCAAGAGGAAGGAAGAAGAAAGAAAAGAAAACATACAAACATACAAACAAACAAACAAACAAACAAACAAAAACATAAGGCTATTAGCTGAAAACAAAAAGAAGCCACTTTAGCATTGGGGATTACAGTAAACAGTAGGCCAGAGAGTCAGAGGCAGACAGAATAATTTCAGAGATACACAAAGGACCAGAAAAGAGGCGTCGTAATATCCTCAAAGCAATCCTTTCAAAGCAAGGCACTGATTACGGTCATTTTCTTACAAAAAAAACTAGTCCACAAATATGTCCGTCCTTTGAAAATAGCAACAACAAAATAATAAACTCTCCTCAAAAGATAGTATTCATTTTACAGAATATGAAAATATATTAATTTGTGCAGTGGTATACCTAACAACCAACGCACACATATAAAGCAATCTTTATTGCCACTGAAGGAGTATTCAAGCTGATTTATAATATCTTCATCTGTAGTTTTGTTCTCCTCAATCGCGTTCTCATTCTTATCGTGTACGATTAAACAAATCAGAAAGTCTGCTCCAAGTTCAAGTCTCTAGTTCCATGAAGCACCCAAGACAATACCCGTGATTAATATCATAAACAAAAATCAAACTTGATTAAAATAATTGGCCCAATTGCTATTCATTCCAAGTTGACAGATGTTTGTTTTTGTTCTCGCTCTCCTCGTCTTCACGTGAACGAAGAACAAACGTCCTTGAGGAGGAAGTAGAAGTCATTTTTGGGGGCTAGTTTAAATTCAGGAAGTGGCATCTCTCTCCCTCTCCCTCTCTTTCTTTACTACAGCTGGGGGGCGGGGGGGGGGGGGGGGGGGCAGCATGCGGGGCAGTCAGCTGGGAAGCTCGGCTTGATGAGACAGGGAACGAGAGCACAGGTGCACAGCGGAGAACCCCACGCCAAGACATCATCAGAGAAGGCAAGATTCTAACTACAGATAACTGCAAACAAAAAAGCCCAGTGGTCAAGATAAGAATCAAAGAATTACTTCAATATCAAAACTGTGTGGGTAACTGACTGAACATGGGAGAGCTGAGCTGACTAACCCCACAACAAATTTTAGACATCCAGACAAGAAGACTGTCTAGTGATGATAAAAGCTAAATTAAATTCAAACTCCCCTGCCATTCAGCGTACTCATTTACTCAAGTTGTGTGATTGTTTCTGTTTATGCTTCTGAGGCTTTTTCCACGACGGCGCTTGTTGACGTGGCGCTGAGAATGAAAAGATGAGGATTTACGAGGTGTAGAAGCGGGTGATTCTGAAAACAGAATCAGACTAAATCTCCAGCAGAGTGCTGTAAGTGTTGGCATCCCTTGCCTGCCTAGAACAAATCTCCTCCAGTCAAAACTAATCCTTTACAAGAAAGAGACTGAGAGAGAGAGAAGAATGAGATACTGAAGTGTGTGTGTGTGTGTGTGTGTGTGTGTGTGTGTGTGTGTGTGTGTGTGTGTGTATGAATGTAAGTATGAGTAGGTGTGTGTTGGTGTGTACTGTATGTGTTTTTTTTAACTTGTGTAAATAAAGAAGCACGTGTGTGTGTGTGTGTGTGTGTGTGTGTGTGTGTGTGTGTGTGTGTGTGCATTTATCCTCATCAGGAGGACACGTTCTCTGGGACCCAACGCACCGAAGGGGGAGGAGAGCCTCGACCAATCAGAGGGACGTTCTCATAACGAGGGTTCCCACCAAACAGCGCCGTCTGGTTCCTGAGAGCAGAAGACAAACAGAGAGAGAGAAGGGAACACAGACAGGAAATAAATTAAATGTGACATAACACAAAACACAACAAAACTAATTAAAAACAGTGTAAGCAGTGCAGTGGCGGTCAGTATAGTATGAAGTATAAAAGTATATATACTCTTTTAATCCCATGAGGAAAATCAGTCTCTGTATTTATCCCAATCCGTGAATTAGTGAACACACACAGCACACAGTGAACACGACATTAACACACACACTAACACGGAGCAGTGAGCTGCCTGCTCAACAGCGGTGCTCAGGGAGCAGTGCGGGGTTAGTTAGGTGCCTTGCTCAAGGGCACTTCAGCCGCGGACTGGTCGGGGATCGAATCCGGTTACAGGCTCGAAGCCCTAACCAGTAGGCCACGGCTGCTCCGCGAAGCAGCATTCCCTGACCGGGAATCGAACCCGTGCCGCGGCGGCGAGAGCCGTGATTCCACTATCCACTAGACCACCAGGGAGACATCACACTCACATGTACTCGGAGACGGGCGCGTTGCTGACGGTCTGGGCGGGGGGCGGGTGGAGGCTCGTCTGGCTGCCCATGCTGCTGCTGTAGCTGCAGAAGCTGTGCATGTTGGCGTGGGGACCGGGGGTGTGGCCCGTCATGCGACGTGCCGACGGGTTGAACGGGTCCTCCTCGTCGATGTCGTCGTAGTCACGCTCCCTGTGACGGGAGAAAACAGGGGGGGGAATTAGAGATTATTATGGCACCGTGAAGGTGGTAATGCTCGCTCACTATATACCAGTGGCCAGGGGAAAATGGGGGGGGGGGGGTAATTAAATATTACAGTATTATGGTACTGTGAAGGTGTAAAATGGCCATTCATAGAGGTCACTGCGTGTGTGTGTGTGTGTGTGTGTGTGTGTGTGTGTGTGTGTGTCGGACCTGCTGGCGATTTGCCTCCAGGCTCGTGGTATGGCACACAGCATGACGGTGAAGGCACAGGAGGCCAGCAGGGAGAAGAGGCACAGGTACAGCAGCCCCTCCACACCGTCATAACACACACCCATCAGGGCATCCAGGTAGTCCTGCAACACACACACACACACACACACACACACACACACACACACACACACACACACACACACACAGAGTGGGAGGGGGAGAGAGAGAGGGAGAGGGAGAGGGAGAAAGAAAGAGAGGGAGAGGGAGGGAGAGAGAGAGCGAGAGACAGAGAGAGAGGGAGAGGGAAGGAGAGACAGAGAGAGAGGGAGAGAGGGAGACAGAAGGAGAGTCAGAGAAAGAGGGAGAGAGAGATGGAGAGAGGTGAGGGGGGCATAAACATTAACATGGTCGTAAATCACAAAGAGAGGGAGCATAAACATAAACACGCCTGTAAATCACATTTATGTCGTGCTCCATCTTAACCAAAGCACTTTACAGTGAAGGGGGGTGGGGGGGGGGCACCTCAACTCAACTCAACCACCACCCATGTGTAGCACCGCAGCAAGGCTCACTATCAACTGTGACCAGAGGTGGACATTCAGTGAGTAAGAGCCCTGTCAAGTATTTGATTCACCCGCTTAGTAAACCTGCTCATCCAGCCAACCAGGTAGATCAGATAATTAGTGATATCGCCTGTGTTAAGTGCAGAGGTAGAAACTAAGATATGTATATGGCAGGACTTTTACTTTCTGGACCCGGGATGTCCACCTCTGGCTGTGACTGTACAAACATGTGTGTCCACTGTACAGACAACAGTGTCAGAGTGGACGCTACATATTGCACTGTTACCTTGTTCAGGCCCCGGCAGTCCAGCAGTGCTGTGAGCTGGTGTAGACTGGCCTCGGAGGCATTCAACAAATGCTGGATGCTCATCAGGTCCCTCTGTGAACAGGCAAATAGTACACACAAACACACACACACACACACACACACACACACACACACACAAAATCATATAATGAAGGTGGGCATTTGGGACAAACATATCTGTATATTGGCGTATTGGTACACTGCTAGTTCCAAGTGATTAGACAGGCACTCAGGTATGCAAACCCATTCATAATGTCTACTTTACTATACTGTACATTACACATACAGACGACCATGCACAGGCAACGAGAACTTCAGTTCAATTCAACACATCAGAGAAGAATTCCAGGCGTGTCCGTATTTACCTCGGCCGTGGGGAAGAGAGGCACAGCGAACTGCAGCAGGCCCTGGATCTGAATCTGCATTGTGGTCAGAGACCTCTGGAAGACCGTCAGGGACTGAAACAGATGAGAAATATGGGCCATTAACTAGCTACTATGGTTTCTGTATCCACATAATAAAAAAAACTGATCCAGGATCAGTTTTTCTGCAGTCACATTTAAATGCAACTTTGACTAATCAATCAAATATGAAGTTGTTTATTCAGTTGTTGTTAACACTATAATGTTTTGTTTTAGTTCCAGGGCATTTGCTCTCAGGGTTAGTTCCGGTGTACACCAACAGGGGGCACTAATCACCAAATAATAGCAGCAAGGCTAGAGACCCTTAATTGCCAGGAGGTGAAGCTCTCATTAACTGTTAATAATTCACCACCTACTCACAGGATGTGACCACGATCACTACCTTTACACTGATAGGACAAAATGTTCTGCTGGCTGAACTGATCTCAGGCTATTTTTGTCAACGGACTGAATGCACTTCATAAATTAATTTATTTTTCCGGTGTTCTTTTCGCTTCTCTAATGTACAATTCCGCTTTGATCTTTTATTTATTTGTGTTCTTTTAACTGTTTTCGTGCACTTCACCCCCTTCTCAAATCTTTTAAGACATTTATTTGTGAAGCTCTTTGAAGTACCAGTGTGTGAACTGGGATAAACTTGTCTTGCCTTGTCTGGCCCATGTTGACAGGCACATTTATGATACTTCTAAAAATATTTAAATAGACCTTTGCAGCATCATTGCTGCATGGTGTGTGTGTCTGTCTGGACTCTGCCTCTGCGTGGCCTTGCGTCTGGCCTGCAGTGACGTCAGGACTGACCAGACACAGGTATGAAAAGGCTGCCTGTGCTTATTGAGCAGGATGACCCTGAAATGTCTTAGCTGCCCAAGGGAAGGAGCTGGTATTTACTGTGCCAAACATGTGGAGGACACTCGCCTTCTGTGCTTGGGACTTCTGACTTCTGAAGGTCTTTTTATAACCAGCCAATGGAGGTGACCGTCTAACTCCAAGGACAGACTTTCTCTTTCTACGGCCAGCGTTTTGCGGGACAAAGTGAGGCGCCAAACCATGGTGGTGGTGGTGTGCAGCGTGCCAAAACCCTGTGGGCTTTTGACCACCAGCGTCACAGCTCACAGGACAGGAGTGGACAGGCTCTACACCAACGACACTGAATACACACAGGAAACCGCACTCGACCTCCCTAAGCTTCTGCTCGTCTGGTCCTCTGGGACCACCATCCATATCAGATCAGATCATCAGGGGGCATTCAGCGACAGCGTGATAGTGTTTTCTGCACATATACTAGTATCCACGCATCTATAACCCACAACTGTGCGTCTGACATGTTCACTAACACGTATAACACTGACTTAAAGACTATGTTGGACACGTTTTGAATGTTCACATATACATTGGGCAAGAGTGATTGTGGATGGTTACTCATGGGCTCTCTCTGAATGTTTTAGCACTCTGTAAAGCACCATGAGACATGTATAATGTTTTGCTCTATAAGTGAAATTAAATTGAAGATGAAATTGAGTGATTGAGAGAGACCCTCAAGACCCTTGTCTCGACTGTATGTTATGCTTATCCATTTGAATAAAAGCAAATAATGTCATGAATAAGTAATAAGAACATATTTAAGTAAGTGAGTGAGTGAGTAAATAGCTATTTTTTCATTAGTTTGTTTCTCATGTTTTGACTTATGTCACCGAAGCTAAATTGATCACGCTTCCAAAGCCGTGCACGGTGACACTGTTGCTGATTGAGTCCCTCTGGGCTGCCACTGCTACACTATCTGGCATCTGTGTCTATTCAAAACCAGGCCCTCCGGCTCCCTCCTCAAATCTGGGGAATTTTCGGAGGTGAAAAAAAAAGAACATCTCCCAGACAATGATGCGCACGAGCCGGTGGCACCGCATTAAACATTCTGACGCTAGCGGCCGACGACGCAGTCGGTTAGCCGTGACCGGCACACAGGATAGATCCCGGCTGATTGAACCAGTTCTGCCCCCCCCCCACACACACACCGCCACCTCTTTCTTGCTGTCTCTTGTTATCTCGATGGCGCGCCGGCACACAAATAAACGACCAAAGTGAGCTCAGACCATTGTTCTGCTGGGATTTAATTAGGCTATGTGGTACATGCACTGGGTAGGACACAGAGAAAGGAGAGAGGGAGAGAAAGAGAGAGAGAGACAGATCAAAACAGGTCTGAAGAAAAGAGAGAGAAAGGACATGAGGAGAGAAAGGAAGAGGACGTTGGCGGATAGAGTAGAAATGGAACCGGGTAATTACGATTATTATTTCGCGGACAAAAGACACGAAAACCGTGCTGTATTGTTCTTCAGTTCATACGCACACACACGGGGGAAAGCGGTAACTCTTGTGTCAGGAGATATTGTGTGACAATCTTTCTTTCATTTCTGTAGCATAATACCTACAAATAATTAAAAAAAAAAACGAGCACCAGAAAAAAAGGGAGAGAAAAAGACAGAATAGGACA
>NC_085015.1:11768492-11775992 GCF_963854185.1 Sardina pilchardus
AGATAAACACACAGCAATGCGCTCGCTTTCTCACTTCATACTCTCCCATAAGGTATCTCAAACACACACACACCCCACACACACACCACCCCCCCACACACACAGGCGCACGCACACACATTCACACAGATACACACATACACACAGATAAACACATAGCAATGCTCTCTCTCTCTCGCTTCATACTCTCCCATAGGATTTCTCAAACACACTTACATTCCTCTAGCTCTCACACATGCAGATCTTTGTCACACTACCACACACACACACACACACACACACACACACACACACACACACACACACACACACACACACACACACACACACACACACACACACACACACACACACACACACACACACACACACACACACACACACACACACACACACACACACACACACACACACCATCCAAACACACAAACAGCCCTCAACAAGAAGCCTAAGCATTTGATTTAGTTCTACTCTTTGATAAACACACTGTGACACTCAAAGAGTAACGTCTTCCTACGCCAGCTTCCCACACTGCAGAGAGCTGACCACAGGAATCTGATAGACAGCGAGGGGAAAGAGAAAGGCAGGACAGAGAGCGAGAGAGAGAGAGAGAGAGAGAGAGAGAGAAAGAAAGAAAGAGACAGAGAGAGAGTGAGATAGAGAGAAAGAGAGAGACAAAGAGAGAGCGAGAAAGCGAGAGAGACAGAGGGAGCACGAAAGAGAAAGAGAGACAGAGTGAGCAAGACAGAGAGAGAGAGTAAGAGAGACAGAGAGAGAGCGAGAAAGCGAGAGAGACAGAGGGAGCAAGAAAGAGAAAGAGAGACAGAGCAAGCAAGAAAGCGAGAGAGTGAGTGAGAGAGAGATAGAAAGAGCGATAAAAAGAGAGAGAGAGACAGAGACGGAGAGAGAGAGATGAAAGTGGAATGACAGGTCGGATGCGCGGGGAGAGAATTGTGACCACAGGCTAGCTTGTCCGGTTCACGGCCAGGCTGACCACGCGCTGACTTGGGCGCGAAGCGGACAGCGTCACGCCAGGCTACACCCGACCGACATCAACAGAGCAGCGCTCCCTTTCCACTGGAGCGGACCAGCCACACTCACCGCTCCAAAAACCACCATCCGGAAGGTTCCCAAGCGCTGGCGGTGAGCACTGAGGGGGGGTGGGGTGGGGGTGGCTGATTCCATTTCCCGGCGAATTTGCAAGGTGGACAAAACCTCCTGGATTTCAGCAGCGCTCAAAGTGACTTGACCTCGATCCTCGCTCTGCATGGAAATTGCCGCTAAATTGGATGTGTGCGTTCATTCTTTCTCTCTCTCTTTCTCTCTCTCTCTCTCTCTCTCTCTCTCTCTCGCCATAATAGCACTGTGAAGTTCTGTCATGCTGGCTGTCACGGGAGTTGAGGATGTGGAAGCCTGTCATGATGGCGGGCTGGGCTCATATAGAGGACGGCCTTGTCCCACCGGTTTGGGGGAAAAAACTCCTGGGCCGACGTGTGTTCTCGGGAGGTGAGGCAATAAATAACTGCGGGGCTAGTTATTAGCACCTTGTAAAGAATTTATGTCGGTTATGAATTCACGACCGAAGTAGTTTCTAAATCTCCCGAGAGGTACAGTAAAAAAAAAACTCTGGCAACATTTGTTTCCTGAGCAAGAACTATACGCTTTGTGTGAGAGCACTCACAAAGCCCCCCACGAGACCGGCGCAGAGCGAAGATTTGGTGTTTGAACGTCCAAAACCAAAAAGAACATGAATTAACATGAGCCTTACTTCACTTGCAATGAGGGAGCGGAGCGCGTTAGGAGCAATATTTCTCCCTGCCTCTTTCATACACACACAGACACACAGACAGACACAAACACACACACGCATGCACACACACACACGGCGAGAGAAAAAGACACAGACATATATACTTTCAAGTCTCACTGTCAACTAAAGTTCATGGGGCTTTCTTAGCTCTGACTCATTCTCTTTTGCTGTGAGGGAGTTACTTGACTGTGACAGAGAGTCGCTATTCCCATAAAGCAGACATTGCCAGCAGTCATTTCAGGACAACTATCCCCCTTAGTATTCATTTGCCTTCTCCGCGGCTCAAAACGAGGCAAAAGCCAAACCTCGCCAGCGGAAGCCGTGATGACACGTTCTGCTATTGTTCAGCGAGATCAAAGGAAGGAAGTCATATTGCCAACACACGTTCGGGACGCATCATCCAGAAGGACTTTCTTTTTGTTATCTTGTTTTGTTTTTCGCTCTTCTTTCTTTTTTTGTACGCGCCTTCAAGCCTGCCCCTGTGTGTGTGTGTGTGTGTGTGTGTGTGTGTGTACAAGTGAGTGTGTGTGTGTGTGTGTGTGCATGTGCGTGTGTGAGTGTGTGTGTGTGTATGAGTGTGTGTGTGTGTGTGTGTGTGTGTGTGTGTGTGTGTGTGTGTGTGTGTGTGTGTGTGTGTGTGTGTGTGTGTGTGTGTGTGTGTGTTGCACGTCTGTGCGTCAGGAGCACAGCTGTGCAGAGGAAATCCAGTAGGATAATCTGCGGATGAAACTTTATTTGGGGCTTCAGGACATCAATGCTGTACTCCACACATCTCCTCGTCAGGGAGGCCATGCTACTGGCACACACACACAGACACACACACACACACAAACACACACACACACACACACACACACACACACACAGAGAAAGGTAGATAGACGGGCAGAGAGACAGACAGAGACACAGATAGATACAACCCCCCCCCCCCACACACACACACACACACATACAGATAGACAGACACAAACACAGCAGACACAGATGGGCAGACAGACAGAGAGACACAACCAGACACACAAATAATCATCCAAATATTTTCATGCCAAGTGTTCCCAAAACCCAATCAAGTGAAAGGGAAAAAAATCGATATACATGTACATTCATACTTAAGTGCACAAAAACAAGCCTTCTCTCCCTCTCTCTCTCTCTCTCTCTCTCTCTCTCTCTCTCTCTTTATTTCTCTCTTTATTTCTCTCACTCACTCTCTCTCTCTCATCATACTCAAACAAACACAAACACACACACACACACACAAACGCAAGCGCGCGCACGCGCACACGCACACACACACGCACACACACACGCACACGCACAAACTTTGTCAGAGTGTATTTCCCCGCACAGGCAGCAATAATACTTTGAGGCAGTTTGCCAGAAACAGCTTTGGGGCTGCATAAATCAAAACACACACACACACACACACTCCATTAATCTCTCCCTCCACTTCTCTCCTCCTGCCGTCTCTCGTCGACTCCCTGGAGGGGACCCCTCATTTCAGACCTCTCAGGTGTCACTTACCTTTGTGAACATACTGTAGCAAGACGCACCTGAAAATCCAAACACTCTTATAGTACTAGGGACTTTCTGATGTGAAAGCATTCCGGTGGATTAGTGAAGTCTTGCTTTTATCTGAGGCTAGAGTACAACCTTGGAGGCGTCTGAACTGTGAGGTACTTCTGACACTGTCGATCTACCCGTATACCCGTGGAGTGTCGGGTAGATATTATCTGGATTTGATGGTTTGATTGACTGACTGACTGCACGACTGGTTAGTTTGTTGCTTTACTGATTGAATGATTAATTGAGTTGTTGACAGACAGACAGACAGACAGACAGACAGACAGACAGACTGGTAGGCAGGTAGGCAGACAGACAGACAAGTGTCAGGCACTCGATTACACCTACAGTATACACTACTTACACTACCAACATTACTACCCCTCCCCCTTGCCCAAATCAGCCACCACCACAAACTGAATCCAATTCTGTGGGAAACGCTGAACAGACAGACAGACAGACAGACAGACAAACAGATGGACGGACAGACAGACAGACAGACAGACGGACGGACGGACAGACAGATCCTCACCACAGCAGCAGCGATGTCGGCTCCCAGTGAGGCCCAGCTCAGGATTAGCGTCAGCACTCCGAACACCATCATCCTGCAGAGCACACACACACACACACACACACACACACACACACACACACAGGTCAGACAATTTACTCAGAGCACCACGGACCAGAATAGAGCCTGACGATGACCCCTTACACATGAGCGCTGCCCACTCAATGTCAATGTAAGTGGACACCACAGTGACCACCACAATCACCACACAGGGGACACACTGAAGACCGAGGGGGCTTTGAGAATGGAGAGGACACTGAAGTGAACAACAAACAAACATTACAGCGTATTACAGTCAAAATTACACGCCCAGTCAAAAGTTCACTACCCATTGACGTTGATGCACATGGTTCACAAACAGCAGCCCTCATTGGCAAAGAATGCATGACTGTTCCAGTCATGAGAGACACATTTGAGAGGGCACGTCTGAGAGGGCACGTCTTCATGGCTCTGTCTCCTCATGTGAACATGTGTAACAAGCATGGGCCTGTGCAGTGGCTACAGAGGGTCCGTTCAAATAATCAATCAGGCCTGTATGAAGAAATGACCCAGCCAGAGTTCGCTGGGCGTGAGAAAACACAGGACTGCAGCCCTGGGATCGATGTGATGCTGGCCAGAAACTGCATTTTTTTTAACGTGGTAACTCAAATTGCACGATTGCTTTGTTCACACTATACGTTCGACTGCTCGCAATGATAGACAGTCAGTGGGACTTTCTGACAATACTGGAATCCAGTCGGAATCTGACTGGAACTAGGACACGATTGTTTGATTGTTCTAATTGAGTTCAAACTACATGACTAATCAGACCGGAGTTTGGCCCGATTATAATATTATCACGTTTCTGGTTCAGGGCTAAAATTGTATCAAAATCATCTGCCATTAGAAACCGGCAAACAAATCATTATAATCTTATACATACTGATGTGAATTTCATTGTGGTGTTGAAGTATGTCAGACCTTATTTTGATGAGGGAGTGAGAGACCTAGTTTAAAGATCTTAACAAATTAAACATCTGAGGTTTGCTCAAATTTGCAAACATAGGCGAATATCTGTAAACAGTGTTCTGTTTGTCTTCGAGAGTTCTCTGTGAATGTTTGTGAACAGCGGAAAACTGATTTCAGGTGGTTGTTCTCCACAGACATACAGTACAGAGCTGGACGAGCTAGACAAAGGGATACCTTTGGAGTAGAGTGTTAATACAACATAATGTGTAAACTCGTAGATATTATAAATATAATATCATAAAATCTATGTAAGCACCTATGATTTCCATAAATTCATACATTTCCATAGCAAGAGGATTGTCACGGAGATAGAATTCCATTGACTACTACAGTACATGATGTCAAGACTCAAAACAAGCCACTAGGCCACAGGCTATTGTTTTATATTGTACAACGCAATGCAGTGTCAGCTGTCTTACAACAGACAACATTAAAATGTGACAACTAAAACAACGCATCTCATCTCAATGGATCAGGCCATACTTACTCTCATAAACTCCATAAATGCCTTACTGTGAAAACAACACACCTCAACTCAATGAATGGATTAGGCCATACTTACTCTTATAAACTCCATAAATGCCTTACTGTAAAAACAACCCATCTCAACTCAATGGAATAGGCTATACTTACTCTCACAAAACTAAATAAATGCCTTACTGTAAAAAACAACACATCTCAACTCAATGGAATAGGCTATACTTACTCTCACAAAACTACATAAATGCCTTACTGTGCCTAAGACATACTTGCTACAGTTCATTGTGATGCGGCTGAAATTGGATGAGACTGATTGAGTTTGCGGCGTGCGCGCGGGGCGCTGGGGATCAGTGTGTACATCTCTCCTTAACTTCATTATCCAGCTCGGAGGGAGCCATTTCATTTACAACAAGCTGAGAAACTAATGAAGAACAGATACCATCTTTCTATCAACATATTGTCTCTCTCTCTTTCTTCTGTCATTCTTTCTTCATCCTCCTCTTCTCTTTTCTCTCCTTCTCTTCCTCTCTCTCTTTTTTTAATCTCAACTATCTCCTAGTCAGTGTTTTGAGACCAACCATCGTTGCCATGCAGGACCATTAATTTAAAAAAGTGCAAATATGCTGTTGGGCAAATGAATACTTAAAGACTTCATTACCTTCTAATAGGCACAGGTGCAGGGAGACCAAATGTCTGTATCTTATTAAATGTCTCATCTGGTTTATCCATTAATGAATATCAAATAGCTGTTTTTCAAAGAGGGAGTAAAACTTTTGCAATTTTGTTGTCAGAAGTTTGTAAATGTTTGGGGAGAGCTGGAAGAGAGAGAGAAAAAACTGATTGTGTTTCTGTGTGTGTGTGTGTGTGTGTGTGTGTGTGTGTGTGTGTGTGTGTGTGTGTGTGTGTGTGTGTGTGTGTGTGTGTACGTGCAAATGTTGTGATTTTTTTGTGAATGGCCGAGAGGTAAGTGTGATTGCAGAGGTGTTGGCCGCCAGGCAGGAAAGAATAGTGGCTGTGACACACACACACACACACAGACCAGACAACTCGAAAATCAAGCCAGAGTCTTATATTTTGGTGCCTGGGCAAGCGAAAACAATACAACAGGTTTGGGGATGGAAGCTAGCATTCAGCATTTATACCAGGCTCAGAGTGTGTGTGTGTGTGTGTGTGTGTGTGTGGGGGGGGGGGGGGTGAATATGTGTCTGTTTGTTTTCTTCTGCTATTTGTGAGTGGTGTGTGTGTGTGTGTGTGCGTGAATGTGTGTCTGTTTGTTTTTTTTGTATTTGTATGCGTGTGTGTATGTGTGTGTGTGTCTCTTTCTTTCTGTTTGTTTCTTTGTGTTTGTATGTGTGAGCGGGTGCCTGTCTTTGAATGTGTGTGAGAGAGTATTCTTTTTAGCTTGTGTGTGGCCTGGTGCCTTTACACCCTCCAATCACCAGACCACACACTCCATCCAGCAGTGTCCAGTGCCTTGTGGCATCCAGGCCTTTAACAGAGACCGTGGAGAACACACAGCAGTGTCCAATAGATCTCCAGGCCTTTCTGTCTTTAACAGAGACGAGGACAACACACACCTGTGAAGCACTTTGGGTCAACGGCTGTTAAATGTGCTACATAAATAAAGTGACTTGACTTGACTCCAGAGACCATAGAGAACACACGCTAGTGTCCAGCTTTCTGTCTTTAACAGAGACACGGAAAACACACACAGCCATGTCCAGTAGAGGTCCAGGGCTCTCTGTCCTCTGGAGCGAGGTGGGGGAGAGTGCTGCATGCCTGTGGGCTGGGCTCCCCATAGGCCCGTTCAGCTGTGCAGGAGAAGTCACAGTGCTGACCACTAACAGGAGGCTCCAGTTACTACACACCATGTGACTTGGGGAAGCGCAGAGGAAAGGCACTCATTAAAGCTTATGCACATTTGCAGCAACCAAGCTGCACACACCATGCAACACAATCAGTCTCTCTCACACACACACACACACACACACACACACACACACACACACACACACACACACTCTCATTTCATTCTACACACATGCACATTTCTAAAGTGCATACTGAACTC
>NC_085015.1:11783492-11785992 GCF_963854185.1 Sardina pilchardus
ACTTCTTTTCATCTGCGCAGACGTTTTCTAAACTCGATCAGTGAGCATGATGTACTGTAAGTTAATGGGAAAATAAATAACATATTTCAAGTTTCAAGTTTTATTGCTGCATTTACTTGCCAATACATCAACAATATGTGATGTACAAGCAAGGAAATGATCTTCTTTTTAAAAAATAGAGTGGCATTCAAGAAGAACCATGTAGGTTGTCTGAATTCCCCTACCTGAATACACCCAGTTTCTATAAAGCCAACCTATGCCATTCCTTTTCCCTATAACATAGTGCAGAAGAGCTGTCAAGCCACTTTATACATCAGCCATGTTTGTTCTGTCAAGTCAGAGTCCAAGCTGCCATGGCCTGAACATCAGCTTGTCTATATCTCTGGAAAATGTTTTTTTTTAAAAAAATAAAAAAAAACACTAGTGGTGGAAATTCAGGCTAAAATCAGAATATTTCATGGTCCGAAAAGCCATTTAGCTGGACAAGCACTCCAAGGGAACGAGAGAAAGAGAGATAGAGAGAGAACGAAAGAAAAAAAGAAAGAAAGAAAGGGGGTTGCTAACAAGGAACAAAGGATGTTACATTGTCTTTGCCACTTTAACACTACTATCTTCTGTGTTCCATGTTTCTCTAAGGCAAAATTCAGGTTGCAGAAGGAGTTCATTAAAAGCGGTGTGAATTAAATGTTGCACGTCATTGCAAGCCGTCGCAAAGCATTCAACATGTTTAGTCGCGGTTGCAAGGTTGAAGAACGTTGCAAGTCATCTCCTCACTGATCTTTGGTTTGAACTCCCCTTAAATCAGTCAGGAACCCCCACCCAGGGCGAGAGAGAGAGAGAGAGAGAGAGAGAACAAAATAAAGAACGAGAGGTGGTTGCTAACAAGGAACAAAGGATGTTACACTTTCTCTGTACAACCTTCTTTGCTCCATGTTTCTCCAAGAAAACACTAGTGGGTCAAAATCAGTCAGGCACCATCCTGGCCCACCCCTCCCCTCCCCCCGGGGCGGGGTCCTCACCTGTAGTACTCCACGCGGGCGGTCTGGGTGGCGAGCGCGGCCAGGTCCACGTTGAGCTGCTCCCAGTCGGGCAGGCCCAGCAGCTGCTTGATGATGCTGTCGGCCATCTGCTGCATGAACTGCAGCGTCTGCACGAAGTCGCCACGCGCCGCGAAGATCTCGTCCAGCCGCGACAGGTGCTGCGTCAGGCCACTCTCCATGCTGCCCATGGTGCCGGTCACCTGTCAGGACCGAGGGAGGGAGAGAGGGAGGAGAGGGAATGAGGGAGGGAGGGAGGAGAGGAGAGGAGAGATGGTTAGGATGGCTGAGAAACGTCTCTATGTGGCCACTTGATTGACAGAAAAGGGCAGACCGTGAGAGAACAGACAATACACACTTGCATATACACTTGAGAGAATAGACAACACACATACGAGTACACACATACACATACATATACACATACAGTACACACACAAATATACTCAAACACACACACACACACACAAGTATACACTTACACATTCACAATTACACATACACCAACAAGTTTCTCCCTGTCTGTCTCACTGCCCACACAAACAGGACTCCTGACTGACAAGGAGTTCAAGGAGAGCAAACTTCAAAACAACATGAGTTTACAAACTAAGTTGGGTGAACAATATAATACAATACATTGATCTCGATCATTCATATAAAAAGCTCATATACGTAAGTCGCTAACTCCCAAGTCAAACTGCACCCCTGATTAACATGCAACACTAATGAATGGCCAGTAATGGCGTTGCAGACTGCATACCTAGCTAATGCACTATGAAGCACAACTGAATCAAACTCAAAACAACAAGTGAGGGCTGATTCACAAACGAGACGTACAAACAAGGCCGGGCGGCGGGCCGACTACACAGAATGCAAATGCCGCCTCTTTACTTATGCATGCGCGTTTGACGACATATACCGCCACGCATTGCAATTTTGAAAATCAAAGGGTATCAGGCAAGGAAAGGTTGTCTGAAGGGGACGATTTCACATTCTGTGGGTGTTGTTGCTGTATAAATAAATATCTGACTGGATAGAAATCTGACTAGATAAATAAAGGCAATGCATATCAATATACCATGCCATATACTGAATGTGTTATCAATGTATATGGATCGGCATAATATACAGTAGCACAAAAGGTAACGCAGAAGACCTGCAGGCCTGATTGCCGAGTGCAGATGAACAAGGCAGTATATGCCAATGTGTATATTCTATACATAACATATATCAATGTGTGACAGCTAAAATAAGGCAATCTAGCGGAGCCCTTGTACGCCATTAAGAATCAAGAAGGTGATGCAACTAAATGTATACCACATATGAGTCTATCGATGTATAGCAATTCAGATAAGGTCATCTGTAGTAGGTAAACTGCCCCGACCGATCTCTCTGCATGGACGGGGTCCAGCTAACTGACTGGAGGCCTCTGCTGGAGTGAAGAGCGATGGGGTTGGACGTGA
>NC_085015.1:11798492-11805992 GCF_963854185.1 Sardina pilchardus
CTAATTAGCGAGACCAGTTGTCCAGACACGCAGCTGACAGCTGAACCGTAAATCCCCATGTCCACTCAGTCTGTGTGTGTCTGTGTGTGTGTGTGTGTGTGTGTGTGTGTGTGTGTGTGTGTGTGTGTGTGTGTGTGTGTGTGTGTGTGTGTGTGTGCGTGCGTGCCTGCGTGCGAGAGAGAGTGTGTGTGTGTGTGTGTGTGTGTGTGTGAGAGAGAGAGAGAAAGAGTGTGTGTGTGTGTGTGTGTGAGAGAGAGAGAGAGAGAGAGAGAGAGAGAGAGAGAGAGAGAGTGTGTGTGTGTGCCTTACATTGAATTGGACCACAATTAAGGTCTGGCAGTGTTGTTTCAGAGCAAGGGAAACAAGCAAGCGGCCGGCAAAGGCATGTCTGCATTTCTAATGTAGCTTCGCTGCGGTGATAATGACTATTTGCTATTCGGCGGCGGTCCTCCCATTGATTTCTTAGCAGCCGTGGTGTTGTCTGAGTCACGCTCAGTAAGGTCCTCTAATGACGGCTTAGTGAAGGAAGGGTCCTAATCTGGACTAGACTAAGAGCAGGTGATGGCGATCGGTACGCCCCCCCGTGGGAAAACAGAACACCTACCAGGTTGTCCACTCCGCCCAGCGTGTGGTTGGCGTTGTACAGGGAGTAGGTCAGCTGGTACACTCCGTCGTTGGTCTCGCTGTTGCCATAGAAACCCACTCCCACGGCGGCACTGCAGGCAAGGACAGAGAAGAGAACACACAGAGGTCAGGTCAGACTCATGGGGTCTTAACACACCACCACCAACACCACGACCAACACCACCACCACCATCATCCATCACCACCATCCACACACTCATCATATTCCTCCGTCATTCTCGGGTTTCATTTGATGTCTGTTGTTGGTTTTTGTTGTTATGATTGTTTTAAAAGAAACATGCAATTCTCATGTCAAATCCCAAGTTGAATGAAAATGTTTCCCAATAAACATATTTGAAACACATCATATTCCTCCATCACCACACGGTTTTCTCTGATAATGTACAGATTTCTCTGACTCTAAAGAGTATTTTTTTATCTCAAAACTATACTCATACTTTACTCATGGAGTCTTAACACACCACACACACTCTCATCACATTTCTCCATCACCACACGGTTCTCTCTGATAATCTGCAGATTTCTCCGACTCTAAAGAGCATTTTTATTGGCTCCAGATACTTTCTTTAAGGTCGGCGTTCCTGTAGGACAGGTCAACTGGCAGAGCAGAGCGTTGGCCACACACAGAGGTCATGAGTTGCCGATACCAAGCCTGTTTACATTGATGAATTATTATTGACTAACGCTACAGATTTTTTCATCTGGAAAACGTCCGCTTAATGATTGGACGAAATGCAAGGTGCGATCACAAGGGAACAAGGGAAGGCTGGCCATACGAGAGGTCAAAGGTCGTGGTGAAATGGCTATTTTCCATCCATGAGGGACTCGTCTCATAGCAACACATTAGAGAGGACGACTACAGACCTAGAGCCATGCAGCACAGTCAGCTGGATAACAACACATGACTAACAAGCAGCAATACACACAACGTGAGCACTTGCACGCACACACACACACACTTACATACGCACCCCCGCATACACACCACACTAACACACACTCACAGACACACTCACAGACACACTAACACACGCACACACACACACACACCAGTACACACACAGACACACACACACGCCTCCATCTCAGCTGGTGTGGGTTCCATGATAAGATCAGTGCGCTGCAGGCTTTAAGGCACAGGCCCTACTGTCTCAGTGTGGACTAGTTATACTGAGACCCCCGTCTCTGTTTTCTAACTGCAGCTTACTCTGCTGAAATCATCCTTTTTTACTTCTTCATCTCCCAACACAGAAAATTGGTCCTCGACAGTTTTTGACTATCTTTGACATAGACATTTAGTGCAGTATTATTTGAAACGATATCGAGTAAAAAAAAAAAAATAGAGTATCACACTTAGAAATGCCATTAGATTTACTCAAACGCATCACCATTGCCTACAATTACATCATGCAGTTTGGCAGGCCAAAACATAAGTCAGTGTCTACTGCATCAATGCGGCAAAAACACAACAATACCGCACCCACAGAACTAGACCGTGAAGGTGTTCATGGTCTAACAGAACAGACTGTAAGTGTGTGTGTGTGCGTGTGTGTGTGTGTGTGTGTAACAGTATTTAGAGTCCATTTATGGTCTCACAGCACAAGAAGAAAAGAGAAAAGCCTTCCCGGCTGCGTGCTGTGGTATTTAAATATTCAGGTGAGTTTTTTTCCGGTTTGGCAAATGAGTGGATAGACGTGAAATCAAGAGCTCCCGGCGTATGAAGTAATAAACCATCGAAAAGTCTCAATTCAAACCCGCAATCAGAGAGGGGATGAGTAGTAAAAGGGAACAGACCAAAAAAGAAACGGAGAAGAAACAAAGAGAGCGAGAAAAAATGGGAGATAGAAAGGAAGATCACAGGTCAGATGCAGCTAACGACGACATGCTAGCTAGCATGAAAGCTGGCTTCGACAACGTGTCTAAGCAGATTGTGACTAATAGCGAAGAAAACCGAAAAGAAATGAAAGACATTCGAGAGAGTATTCAAAATCTGGGAAGTATGTTGAGACAAGAACTAGCCACTTTTAATGAGGAGATGGGCAACAGGTTCGAGGCCATCGACAGGGGAATGGAGGCTCAGAGTAGAGATATTTTGGACATTCAAGAGCGTGTGGTGGAAACCGAGGAATGGAACGCAGATTTGAAAGACATTCTCGCCTCTTCCCTCAAGCAGCAAAGGAGGCTGCAGGAGAAGGTAAATGACTTAGAAGGGAGATCGAGAAGGAACAATATTCGAGTTTGGGGAGTACCAGAGGGCACAGAGAAGGATTCGACACCTGAGTTTATAGAGCGTTTGATTCGCGAGGAGCTTAAACACGAGGAAGATGTTAATATACAACGAGCCCACAGAGTTGGCCCAGAGACCAGCACCAGACAAGAACCCCAGAGCTATCATTGTTAACTTTCTGCAGTACAAAACCAAAGAGGACATCCTCAAAAAGGCATGGCAGACGAAAATCGAGATTGGGGGAAAGAGAGTGACGTTCGATCACGACTACTCAGCGGAGGTGGCTGCAAAGCGCCGTAGCTATGCGGGTCTGAAGAGAGTTCTAAAGGAAGAAGGGATCAGATTCCAGTCGCCGCTAACGGCTTTGAAAGTCCACTGGCAAGGAGGCGTCAAGACATACGGTAGTCCACAAGAAGCTGCGCAGGCAATGAAGGAGAAGGGAATGAAGGTGGATGGTCTGATAGAGGAACAACCGACGTTGCAGCAGCAGCTGGAGACCGCTTTCAAGTGGCGCAGAGTGGGAGACCAGGAGAACGACGTCGCTGGGAGAGCCAGGGAGGAACTGAGGCGGTTCTCTAGGAAGGAGTGAGAGGAGGCGAGTTTTGATAATTTGGTAGAAATTACGATCTTTGATATCTTCTAATTTTTTTGCTATTTTGGTATTCCTACTACTCTCATACTGTATTGGGCTGTTTTTCTGAAACTTAATGTAGACTAAGTAGCCTAGCCTACAGGCAAATTTTATTTGGACGGAGGATGAGGGGAAACTAGCTTGGACTAGGCTACACTATGCCCACCCAGGTTTTGTTTTTTGTTTTGTTTTTTGTTTTTTTTCCCCCTCTCTCTAAGGATTATGGGTGATATTCCATTCTCCATTATGTGGGAAAGTTTGGACAGGGTGGGTAAAGATATATCCCTAATGTTTATGGGCTTTAAAATAATCACAAGGTCAAGGCCGGGAGTGATGGTTGGAGTAGGATATGTTGGACATTTTTAGTGAATACGGAAGACTTCAATTTGGAGAGTTTTCCATCGCTAAGGGGGGCCCTCTTACGAGAGGATTTCCCCTCTCCCCACCAACAGGGGAAATGGGGAGAGATAAAGAACCCCAGTTTATTATGGGAGATCACTTTTTTGTTTACTGTTACTCAGCTGTTGCTGATGGTTTGTGTGTGTCCATGTTTAGCTTATGGGTAATGAAAGTGTATTGGGGAACTGATGTATAATGCAGTGTGAGGATGTTAAAGTGGTATCACTGAATGTGAATGGACTGAGTAGTCCAATTAAGAGGGGGAAGTTTATGACCAAATTCAGGAAAGAAAAAACTCAGGTACTTTTTCTGCAGGAGACACATTTGTCTATAGAGGAACATGAAAAATTAAAGCGATTTGGGTATAACAACACCTTTTATAGCACCTATCACAAGTACAGTAATAGGAGAGGGGTAGCCATATTAATAGCAAATTCAACCAAATTTGAACTTGAAAAAGAAATGTGTGATAGGGAGGGAAGGTATGTAATGGTAAAGGGGAAATTAGAGGGACATAGAGTGACACTGATCAATGTATATGCATCTCCTGATAGCAAGAAGGCCTTCTTTGAATCATTATTTGACATCATCAATGTAGAACTAGAGGGGATCTTAATATGTGGAGGAGACTTCAATATGGTGATGAACTATAATCTAGATACGACTAGTACAAAGAAGAATAGGACATGGCTTAATAGATATATGAATATGCAACTGGTTGATTTGGGAATAGTAGATGTTTGGAGAGACCTACATCCCTTGAGGAGAGACTATACACACTATTCAGACCCTCATCAAATGTACTCACGGTTAGACTATTTCTTCATGACAAAGGGAGATATGCATAGGGTAGAGGACTGTAGGATAGGGGTAGCAGATTTATCAGACCATAACGCAGTCTACCTGACAATTAACCTAAACAAGAAAAGGAGGACTACAGTGTGGAGAATGAATGTGGGGGTACTGAATGACAAAGACCTGGTGGAAAGGACAAGAATGGATATAAATAGGTATATAGAGGAAAACGATAATGGGGAGGTTGACCCAGCCATTCTTTGGGATGCACTTAAGGCTGTTATTAGGGGGAATTTGATGACACAGACAACGCTACGCAAGAAATCCAGACAAGCAAATTTTCAGACGCAAATTGGTTGCTTAAAAGACTTGGAGAGAAAACATAAGGCTACAAGTGACCCAGAGGTACTTAGACAAGTGAAAGAAACAAGGAAGAAAATTGATAATATCTTAATGTCAGAAGTGGAAAAGAAGGCTAGATTTGTCAAACAAACCTATTATGAGGGAGGCCCCAAAGCAAGCAGATTACTGGCTAGACGTATAAGAAAACAGCAAGCATTGAACACCATATACAAAATTAGAGACCCCCAAACTAATGATTTGCTTACTGAACCACATGAAATAGAGAGAGTATTCAGGGAGTATTATCAAAACTTGTACACACAACCAGCAATGGCAGATGAACATGATATGAGAAACTTCCTGGATAGGCTGGATCTACCATCAATAGGGAAAGAGCAGAATACATTATTGACTGCTGACATCACTGAAGAGGAAATGGAGAGGGCGATATCTAGGATGAAGAACAATAAGTCTCCTGGCAGTGATGGATTCCCCTCAGAATTTTATAAAACATTTAGGCAAGAGCTGTCCCCGGTATTGTTGGCCTCATTTAGACATACAATTAAAGAAGGGAAAATCCCACCCTCATGGAGGGAGGCCATCATCACAACCATACCCAAGGAGGGCAAGGATAAAGAGCACTGTAGCAGTTATAGACCAATATCAGTACTAAATGTGGACTATAAGATGTACACCTCAATAATCTCCAAAAGATTTGAGACATTCATGACTGATATTATAGACGAAGACCAGACTGGCTTTATTAAAGGTAGACAGACACAGGACAATATTAGGAGGATGATACACATTGTAGAAGAGACTCAACAAATGAACAAAAGTGCAATTTTAGTTAGTGTAGACGCAGAGAAAGCTTTTGACAGTGTCAATTGGACTTATTTATATCAGGTGTTAGAAAGATTTGGTTTCAATGAGAAGTCTGTTCAGTGTATTAAAGCGTTATATCAAGAGCCAACTGCTAGGATCAAGGTGAATGGTAGTCTCACAGACCCCTTTTGTTTGGGTAGGTCTACTAGACAGGGGTGTAGTCTCTCTCCAACTCTCTTTGCGATATTCATAGAGCCATTGGCACAGGCGATTAGGCAGAACCAGGACATCAAAGGGGTGGAGGTGAATGGTAGAGAACATAAGATAGGACTGTTTGCAGATGATGTGGTAGCCTACTTGGAGCGACCTAGTGAGTCCTTTCATGCGTTGATGAACCTACTGGAGGAGTATGGATATTACTCAGGATACAAACTTAATGTTACCAAAACTCAAATCTTAGCCATAAACTATGCCCCTACACCAGAATTAGAGGAGAAATACAAAATTAAGTGGAATTCAGGAATAATTAGATATTTGGGAGTGAACATCACACGGGGAATGGGGAAGTTATATAATGCAAATTACATTCAGATTAATCAGGAACTCAGAAGGGATATAGGAAGATGGTCAATACTACAATTAGATCTTAGTTCAAGGATAGAAATAATTAAGATGAATGTACTACCGAGACTACTGTACCTGTTCCAAACCCTGCCAGTTATGATACCACAGAAACAGTTTATGGAGTGGGATAGATGGATATCCAGGTTCATTTGGGGCGGTAGGAGGCCAAGGATTCGATTTAGCACCATGCAGCTCCCCAAAGACAAAGGGGGCATGGCAGTGCCAAAACTACAAGACTACTTCTATGCTGCACAGCTCAGGGCTGTCACTTGCTGGTGTAATAGAGAATATATAGCTAGATGGAAGGATATAGAAATGAAGGTAGGGGCTAGCCCAGTACAAATATTAATAACAGATAGGGAATTGTTTAAGAGGGAAGAGGGATTGTTGGACCCAGTAGTTAAATTCACATTGGGGATTTGGTACATAGTAGTGAGAAAGTATGGGCTACAGACTGAAGTAAAGATCCTGAGGTGGTTAACCCATGACACAAGATTCAAACCAGGAATAAGAGATTGTGGCTTTGAGAGATGGGCACACAGGGGTATTACAGCAATATGTACACTAGTTGAGAAAGGGGAAATGCAGAGCTTTCAGGCTTTAAGGGAGAAATTTGATCTGGAGGCAAATGAACTTTTTAGATATTTTCAGGTGAGGGATTATTATTTGAAAGAAATAAAGTTAGAAGAACCCCAAAAACAGAATGTGATTATTAAAATAATGGTAAATGCATATGAAGGAAGAAAATGTAGAGTAATTTCAGCCCTATACCAGGCTCTTGGTGCCAGTGAGAGTAATCCAACTGCCTATATTAAAGAAAAATGGGAAAAAGAGCTTAGTGTAGAAATAACTGAAGACGATTGGTATAATGTGTGCAGGGTTCAACACTCAGCCACTGGTTCAAGGGTATGGCGAGAATTTGGGTGGAAAAACATTATAAGGTTTTTTATAACACCAAAAATTAAGGGGAGATATGCACCAGATCAGAAATCATGTTGGAGGATGTGTGGTC
>NC_085015.1:11815992-11818492 GCF_963854185.1 Sardina pilchardus
GGTGTCTGTGGGCACAGCAGGAGAGAGAGAGGGGGAGAGAGAGAGAGAGAGAGAGAGAGAGAGAAGGAAGGGGGGAGGAACGGCAGTGAAAGAGAAAGAGAGATAACTAGAGAATGTAATTCCAGGGAAATTACGAGTGCATGAAAATGCAAAAATGTATAGATACAGTAGATAATGTAGATATAGTTACTAAGGTGTAGCTAGGGTAAACATGGTGGTTGCACAGTTTAAAGAAAGCTGATAGTGTGAAGGTAGACAGTTTAAAGCTTAAACATTACAGTTCTAACTGAACTAATGATTTCTAGCAGTCAAGCTAAAAATGCTAACAATGCTAACAATGCTAACCAGGCTGATTAGCTAACTTAGCTAATCATTTCTAGCAGTTATGCTAAAAATGCTAACTATGCTAACAATGCTAACCATGCTAACTAGCTAACTTGCTAGTGAGGACTTTTATTTTGAAACATTTGTTGCTAGGGTATCCATGGTGGCCACTATCAGGAATAAAGAAGTTACTGCAGTATAAACAGGTTGGTTGCTATGGAAACTGTCATAAACGCTTAATTGTAATGGTTGCTATGTTGGTTGCTAGGTACATGGAGGTTTCATATAGTTGACTTGAGGCAAAGTTGATGATAACTGACAGTTTGAATGGTTGAACAGTTAAATAGTTGAGTAGTTTCAATGGTTAAATGATTTAATAGTGTATTATTGCAGTGAGGACTTTTATTTTGAAACAGTTGTGGACAGAGGAAACAGTTTACAGGATATGTAGTCTTCACAGAGAGATTGTATGCTTACAGCCTGAGAGAGAGAGAGCTGCTGCAGGTGGGGCTGGCCACCTGGCATAACATTCTAATTAGAGTGCATGAAAATGCACTCTACTGTTATCCGATTTCTTCTTATTATTATTCTTCTAACGCTTTTTGTGCGTTCAATTCAGCTTCAACCGTTCGACGTAGAAACTTCATTCAAACTGCGCTGCGTAGGTCTTACTTAGGTGACTTCAGCTATGTAATTTTCAACTTTGTAACTTTTATACTTTTTGAACTATTAAATAAAAACTATTAAAATTTCCCCATAGACTTAACATTGGATTATGACATCATAATAGGGCAATTAGAATGTTATGCCAGGTGGCCAGCCCCACCTGCAGCAGCTCTCTCTCTCTCAGGCTGTAAGCATACAATCTCTCTGTGAAGACTACATATCCTGTAAACTGTTTCCTCTGTCCACAACTGTTTCAAAATAAAAGTCCTCACTGCAATAATACACTATTAAATCATTTAACCATTGAAACTACTCAACTATTTAACTGTTCAACCATTCAAACTGTCAGTTATCATCAACTTTGCCTCAAGTCAACTATATGAAACCTCCATGTACCTAGCAACCAACATAGCAACCATTACAATTAAGCGTTTATGACAGTTTCCATAGCAACCAACCTGTTTATACTGCAGTAACTTCTTTATTCCTGATAGTGGCCACCATGGATACCCTAGCAACAAATGTTTCAAAATAAAAGTCCTCACTAGCAAGTTAGCTAGTTAGCATGGTTAGCATTGTTAGCATAGTTAGCATTTTTAGCATAACTGCTAGAAATGATTAGCTAAGTTAGCTAATCAGCCTGGTTAGCATTGTTAGCATTGTTAGCATTTTTAGCTTGACTGCTAGAAATCATTAGTTCAGTTAGAACTGTAATGTTTAAGCTTTAAACTGTCTACCTTCACACTATCAGCTTTCTTTAAACTGTGCAACCACCATGTTTACCCTAGCTACACCTTAGTAACTATATCTACATTATCTACTGTATCTATACATTTTTGCATTTTCATGCACTCGTAATTTCCCTGGAATTACATTCTCTAGTTGCCCTATTATGATGTCATAATCCAATGTTAAGTCTATGGGGAAATTTTAATAGTTTTTATTTAATAGTTCAAAAAGTATAAAAGTTACAAAGTTGAAAATTACATAGCTGAAGTCACCTAAGTAAGACCTACGCAGCGCAGTTTGAATGAAGTTTCTACGTCGAACGGTTGAAGCTGAATTGAACGCACAAAAAGCGTTAGAAGAATAATAATAAGAAGAAATCGGATAACAGTAGAGTGCATTTTCATGCACTCTAATGAGATAGAATGGTAGAGAGAGATAGAGAGAGGGTGAGAGAGAGAGAGGGAGGGAGGGGGAAGCAGTGAAAGAGAAAAGGAGATAGTGACAGAGAAGGATAGAGAGAGAGAGAGAGAGAGAGAGAGAGAGAGAGAGTGACAGGTGAGGGAGGGGGTGGGTCAAAAATGGAGACCGTGAAGCAGAGAGGAGGAGATACGAGGGGGAGATACCGAAAGAGAGATAGAGAGAGCAGACAAGAGAGTGAGAGAACAAGTGAAAGAGAGAGAAAGAGAGAGAGAGAGAGAGAGAGAGAGAGAGAGAGAGGGATATATTGAGGCCAATCCCATCACCAGACGGAGCTCTGGTGTTCTGAAAAGGGCCCGGGTAA
>NC_085015.1:11823492-11838492 GCF_963854185.1 Sardina pilchardus
TAGAAAGTCTCAGTGCATGTCGGCACAATTCTTCCCCTTAGAATTGTTCTAGAGGTTCTATCTGACATTTTGGTCAAAATTAAGTCATTGACATATTCCTATTCTGTGACAAGTTAGTGAGGTGAGGTGAGGTGTTTCTTGAAACTGTACGCATTTTCGCACATTATACCTAAAGAGTTGTGTTCCACTTATCAATACAACTCTATGGAACTCTAAAACGTTGAAGCTGAATATCTCAGAACTACTCAGAAAGCAGTTAAAGCCCTATAATTCTAATGGAATGACATGTGCTGAGGCCTCTTAGCGTTCTCTCAACCAAAGGAGGAGAAGAAGAGCTGCAGTTTTCTCATTTCAGACAGAGTGATGACGGCTGGAAATACAACACGGGGGCGCAGAATCCACAGGACTTAAAGAGGAACAATGCAGGATTGGCGATTTCATCTCTGGTTTCGGTTTCGTTTTTCGTTTTCGCTCGTTTTATGCTTGCATATTTCTCTGCAGAGCTTCCCCGACAGCTTTAGCGTGTATATTTATACATATATAGGCTATATATAAATATATAAATTGCAAGCGTGGTTCTTCTTGTTCCTTTCGCGTCTCTGACTTCCAGATGTAAACAGCAAACGATCGTTTATCAGAAAGTTGCAAGGTTGTAATAGCGGATAGGGACACCAGGGGCGGGAGGAAATGTGACTGTTTTCGATAAAACTGGTCAGTCAAGCAAAACAACGATTTCTAAGCGATTTTATGACTATGAAAAAGTTGCATAGGGTCTCTTTAACATTTAAATTCTTTGAGAGTCTGTGAGAGACACAGCCAGAGACAGAAATGGAGAGAAACACAGTGCATTATGGCCATAACAGCATTCCGAGCGCTAACCAGGGAGCGCACCACTGCACTTAACCCTACAATATGCCTTGTCTCTGCGGAGAGGAGCGGGAACACCAGCAACTAGGATAATTTAATATATACAGCACACTTCTACCACATGGGCAGCCATCACGGGACGAGAGAGAGCGGGGGAAAAAAATAGATCCTTACGGGCACAGGGCCATACACACACACACACACACACACAGCCTCTCCTCTCTGTTTCTTTCTCACTCACTCATTCACTCACTCACATGGATACACACATCGACACACAATCCGACACACACACACACACACACACACACACACACTGTCTCTCCTCTCTGTTTCTTTCTCACTCACTCTCATTCACTCAATCACATGGATACACACATCAACACACAATCCAACACACACATCGACAACGACACACACACACACACACATACACACACACACACACACACACACACACACACACACACAGCCTCTCCTCTCTGTTTCTTTCTCACTCACTCATTCACTCTCTCACATGGATACACACATCGACACACAATCCGACACACACATCGACAACGACACACACACACACACACACACACACACACACACACACACACACACACAGCCTCTCCTCTCTGTTTCTGTTTCTTTCTCACTCACTCATTCAGTCTCTCACATAGATACACACATCGACACACAATCCGACACACACATCGACATCGACAACGACACACACACACACACACACACACACAAAGAGCTTTAGGGACACAGACACACAACCACCCCAACAGTAAAAATGTAATTTCCCTCCCCATGTGTGTGTGTGCTGCTCTCCTCCCTTTGTGACTCTGTGAGGAGAACTGAGATGATGTAACGGCCAAGCTGTGCTCTCTGAGCTCCAGGCCAATACGTTTGGGTGTCCTTGGGTTACACATATGGTTTTTGATTTGTTTTCTGATTTGCAGAAAATCCCCCGCAAGCAGCATCAGCACAAAGACTACTACCAGCACTATTAGCTTAGCTTAGCATAGCATCAGCATTATCATTAGCATAACGATAAAAATCGAATGTTCAAAACATTAATCAACATCAAAGAGTTTTTGTTTTTTTCCAGGCAACATAATCAAATGGCTATCGTGACTCTTCAGTGTACTCTGATGCAATGTCCTGAGGGAATACTTCAGCGGACTTTCAATTATGTCGAGCAGAATTTGAAAGGATTAAATTACCTCAACACATCAAGTCATCCTCTAAACAGACTTGATAATACCTTAAAACAGACATAGTTTGTCCAGTGTTTAGACTTCACAAAGCCAAGTTCTGTGACCTTGTGCAAAACAAAGCTAATTTGAAACAGGCTCAGCAAATGAGGCCGCACATAGGTGATGCTATGAGCTCAACAATGACAACAGCACCCAATGATAATTACTCAGCTAAGCAAACCTTCGGTATAGATTCATATCAGCCAATTTATGAGATAATATCCATTGAAAATGTTTTGCCTGCATTTGGGTCTGGCCTCGGACCACTGTACATTTTGAAAACACTGCCCTGAATCTGGCAGATGGCAACTAAACCAATCACAACGCAGAGATGTGTTTTGAATCAACGCGGGCGAGGCAGAGGGCTCTGGGGCGGGGTTTTGAGGGAGCGTTGGCCTATAGGCACAGACACGGTTTGAAAGACAACGGGTTGTGCTCATCAACAATGTTCCGTTGTATCCATTCATCGAGGCCAGACTAAATTAAACATCCAATCCATTTAGGCTGGTTTATCAGGCTAACAGCAACCATGAATGCTTGAATGCTAAGCTCACAGACAGCCCGGATGGGCAAAGCTAATAGCTTAACACACGCTGATGAAATGAGGCCAAGTCAGAGGATGCTACGCTAACACTGTGGGAAACAGTGACTGGGACTGTCCCTCATGGCCAGTGACACGGCCGGCAGGGTCGTGGGGGTAGTTGTTAGGGAGGGTGGGGGTAGTTGTTGAGGGGGATTCTCTGGTATGTCTGCATATCTTGGGATTTGCTGAACTAAGCGGTCAGACCCCTGGCAATGCTATGGCCTCGCATTCAGGCCGGGGCTCTTCTCTCTCAGACTGTGGCGACAAGATCAACAATGAGTCAGTCAGCCAGACAGCCAGACTACAGACTGCAAGCTCTACTACTAGGGGAGACATACTTGTGATGTTTGTCATTCACTGCACTGCACTGGACTGGGCTAGACTGTCCTCGTGCCACCCGAAGGCATTCTGCCTAGCAAGGCGATAGTAGAAAATAAATGTGTGGTATTTTACGAGGCTGTCTTTCCACTACGAATCTGAGTCTAATGTGAGGGATGATCCGTCTGAAAGACAAGTTAGGTTTCTGTCGTGGCAAAATGGGAATAAAAAACAAATGCTCTAATAAATAGCTAGAAAAATAGGGTAGTGTAGGATAGAGGGTGCATACCGTCCATAGGGTAGTGTAGGATAGAGGGTGCATACCCTCCATAGGGTAGTGTAGGATAGAGGGTGACTATTGCATACCCTCATATAGGGCTGGACTGGGACAAAAAAAATCGTCCCTGGAATATTTGGTCCAAGCGGCCCTCCTATTGGTTAGACATACAATCCTAGCAGTACCCTTAAATGTGTGTGTGTGTGTGTGTGTGTGTGTGTGTGTCTATTGATCTACTTGCCTGAGAGCACGGCAGGTGGATAAGGGAATGACTGGTGGCTACCCTCATACTGTACAACTGTGCTTTTTTTGTAGATCACTGAAGAAACAGGTCACCAAAAAGCCTTCACAAACTAGAAAAAAAAAGGACCAGCGAGAAGCAAGGAGGAAGGAGGAAGAAGGAAGCAGGTCGGTGTGCTATGTGGCACACGGAGGAAATGAGGTCGAACTCTTGGGCTCGCTGTCCTCTAACCTGTCCTGTTAACCTCCATTCCATCTCCCCACCAGCCTGCCATTAAATCTCACAGCACATCCCTACAACATTACTGGGTTTCTACTCAAGCGAGACAGTGAGTGGCTCTCAAACACTCTCCTCGATCCTCGTGGGGCGTTCCCACTGATCTATAACTAACACTGGATAGACTATCCCATTGTTGCCGCCCCATCATTCTCTATCTAGATCAGTGAGGAGGAGGATCGAGGAAGGAAGGGGGGGTGTATAAAACACCAAATGAGAGGCACCCATTGACTAAGCTCTATAGCCCAATACCACGATGTTTCCTCATATGGTCTAAGCCCTGAACCCCCACAGACTTAGTGGATGAAACCCTGTTACATGATTGAGTGTGAGATACTCTGAGGGTTTGAAGTGGACGGAATTGGAATATGAGAACGTGTTGTGACAATCTCTGTTTTATGACGGTTATTTAGTGTTCTTTTACGCCTACGGGCTTCCCTTAATAATTCTCTGATTCACATCATGACACTACGGACTGTGAGTAATTCCCTCTGCAAAGTCTGCACAAATGCAGACTTTTGGAAAATGTGTATAATAAGGGCTCCAAATGTCTGCAAGACAGCCCTTGCGCACATGATGATTTAACAGTGGGACAGCCCTAAGCCCTGTCTGGGTATTTTTGTGTCTGCAATGGCATCCTTACACCAGAAGACTTTAAAAAGATTTGGGAAAGATTCTTGAGAGATTTGGAGGCTTTTAACGAATGCCTCCCCATTCAAACTTTACTCAAAGGACTGCAATCTTTCGAGAATCTTTGCCAAATCTTGTCAACGTCTGGTGTGAGGATGCAGACACGTGTAAGTCGCTTCGGGTTAAACCGTCTTCTAAAGGCAAAGGCGGAAAAGAAAGATGCACAGCTGTGCTGCACCCAGGTGGGAATGCTACACATGGTGGTAGTTGTAGTGAGGCCCCCCATCGTCACTGGAAAAGGAGCTTCATAAATGTAACATGTTATGGGGATTGCTTTGTCACAACCCATACCACATTTGGGTCCAAGTGGGTGCCCAGATTTGAGTCCGATCCGGGTCATTTCCCAATTCCACCCCATCTCCCTCCCACTCCCTTCCTGTCCAGTGTCCTATTACAATAAAAGCAAAAAAAGCCCTAACAACTAAAATGAACGTGTTGTCCCTATCTGGACACAGAGATGTTTTAGGTGTGGTGTGGTTATGGCTTCGAGCTTGTAACCGGAGGGTTAGACAGCTGATGTGCCCTTAAGCAAGGCAACTTACCCTCACTGCTCTGGGTTAGTGTGTGTTCACTTCTCTGTGTATTCACTGTGTGCTGTGTGTGTTGACTAATTCACGAATTGGGATAAATGCAGAGACCGAATTTTCCTCATGGGATCAAAAAATGTATACTATGTCACACAAACAACTAACATGAACGTGTTGTCCCTATCTGGACACAGATAAGTGTAAAAAAAAAAAAAAACAAGTTGTGTTGTTTTGCTAAATACTATATTCATAACCATAACCATAACCATAACCTTAACCATAAAATGTGACGTTAGGGGGCGCTGTGGCGTAACAGGCTACAGCGCTCGTGCCATGTACGAGTCTGAGTGCTCTCTCTACTATCCTGTATGAATAAAGGCAAACCCCCACCCCCCCCCCCAAAAACAAATACACTTAAAAAAAAAAAAAATGACATTGGCCGGGTTTCCCAAAATCGTTAAGAAGCTCTTAAGTCCTAGGAACTTCTTAGGAGCGTTCTTAGAACATTCTTACAACGCTCCTAAGAAGTTCTTAGCACTTAAGAGCTTCTTAACAATTTTGGGAAACCCGGCCATTATTGTTTCTGCAATAAACAGAGCGGCCGCAGCATGGGCTCCCCGTCTCACCAGCAAATGAGTCCTGCGGCCACGGCGGACCAGGTGACGCAGCAGGAGTTGGGCTTCTTGCTCTCGTCCTCCTCCTCCTCCTTGCGGCAGCAGCACAGGCAGCTGAGGTAGATGGCCAGCCCCAGCAGGTTGATGCCCAGGCCGGCCGCCGCCACGCACGCCAGGAAGATCAGCGTCTGGAGACGGAGAGAGAGAGAGAGAGAGAGAGAGAGAGAGAGCGGGAGGGAGGAGAGAAGGTGGAGGATGGAACGGACGAGAGAGAGGGAAAAGAGGTCAATTGTTTTGTCAATGGTAGGTTTTGTTTTTGGAAATATGTGCTGTTCTCTGAAGAGTTACAACGACAAAGTCAACATTACAAGGCTTATCAATTATAGGTTTTGTTTTTGGGATCAATTGCTCCATTACAAGGTGATTCTCAGTGCAGTGTTCTCCAAGTCACCATTACAAGGATATTCGTGCCATAGAGCGCTTTTCTGTACAGGTGCAGGTTTTCTGTACTTTTTGTGACGTTAAAAACATGGTACAAGCTAACATACCTCTAGCCAAATAAAACAACCCTCTGTTAACGGAACGCACAGTAGGCCTTTAAACCAGGCACACTGATTCATGGACATGTGACTCTCCAGCATCAGTGCATTAAATGCAATCTGCTCAGATCTCTCATATAACAGATTGCTTTCTCCACCCAAAAACAAGTGACTGAATTCCACCCCTTAAAATAGCCCAGGCGTGAATGGGAACAATAGCTCAGCCTACTTACTGCTCACTGTAGGAAGCGGCAGTCTAAAAACGGCCATGCCATTTGATGAAACGGCCAAGAAAACCACTCTACTTTCCTCTCCTCTTAAACACACACGCACACACACACACGGCACACACGACACACATGACATGACACACACACAAACAGGTTCGTACGCAGTTTTGCATCAGGAAGAGTAATGCATTCTCCTCATTTGCCTGTTCCGGTGTGGTTATCTGATGCCATCTCTCCATGCAGTCCGAAGAAGAAGAGGACAAGACAACAGGACTGTGGCCACCCACTCAACAGGCCTCATCCTGTTCCCTCTTACTCCCTCAACAGACTCATATGTGGGATTTGAAAAGCCCAAAGGCCCAAGAGTGGTGGATAATATTATATAGAAGATGCTGGCAGTGCTGGTGTCTTTAATTGCTGTTATGAATGGGCTATACCTATGGTGGAACATGCAATTTAATAAAGCAATGAATGATGTTTCAGCTTTGAAAAAGTATGGTGTGCTAGTTAGGGAGTTTTAGGGTGGATAGGGTTTAAGAGTTCTGTTTTGAGTTGCCTTGTTTACTGATAACATCAACTATTCCAGAACAATTCCAATCAATGAAGCATTGTTTAAAAACTCTCTCAGTAGCCAGTGAAGTCTCAAGAAATTCTCATAGATTCTCAATTCTCGAGTGTTCCCTTCACTCGTAGCCACAGCAACCAGCTTTGTCAGCGCATTAACTCTCCGACTCTGTGAAAACACTGAGCTCTCTCTGGGGGCACACCTGAAGCGACGCATCTGAATGACTATCTGTGCGGCGGGATGCTAACTCAGCTAACCCAGCAAGAGTCTCTCCACACGCCCAGTAGCGAAGGCTTTACACTCAACGGAGCTACGCTATGGGAGATGTCATGGGGTATCATGCAAAGCTCCACTCGAAGGAGGAAAAATGCTTACTTGGGGGAAAAAAAATAAAAATAAAGCATATATGGATAAGCTGCTTGGGTTACCAAAAAAGTAAGCCAGCCAAAGGATATCTGCATACTTTTTCAATAATCATGACTCTTGCTTAGCCTACTTCTTTGGCCAACCAAGCCTTGCTTTATATACATTATATTCATCCAGAATACAGTATACTATGTGCACTGTGTACAGTATACAATACGTGGGTGTATAGTACAGTATACTGTATTAATGGATGATCTAGTCTAGTATAAATAAATAAAAGAAACCTTGCTGAGAACTGGAGCTGAACCAGGCCATTGGTGCCCAGCGTTAAGCCCTTGCTGTTGGCACTCCGTGCCCACTGGTGCCCATGTAACCCCTCATCTCCTCTTGGCAACCCCGCTCGTCCCACAGACTCACCATCTGCTGCAGGGGGGACACGGTGGGCGAGAGTGGGCGCGGGCGAGGGGGGTGGTGGCGGTGCCCACTGGCCCGATTAATGGCCGCCACGTCTCACCCACCGAGGGGCCAGACAGCTCTTTCAAGATGGAGATTTCAATTGCTTTGTCTGACATTTATTTTTCCGATTGACATTTGATTTTTTTTTTTTTTTTTTCTTTTTTTTTTTTTGTTCACGCACGGTGGTGTTGAAACACTCCATCGTCCTCTCATCCCACATCACTGAAGGTGGTCACGACTAGTATCCAAAAAATGTGAGCCAGAATGTTTACTATTTATGAGTGCGGTATCTGCCAGCAATGTAATTGGATAAAAGGGACTGCTAAATGACAATATGGGAACTTAACCCAAATACATACAAAATGATGGAGAGCTAAACCCAGTGGGGGAAACCGAACGTACGCAGTGCAGACAGCAAGGCTGCTGATGGGTGGTTGGAGTCGCCTATAGTCACGCTGCTGGCCATCATGTAGACATCTCACACACACACACACACACACACACACACACACACACACACACACACACACGCAGGGAAATAAATCAGACGCTTGAGGAACCTCCCTGCAGGAGAGATATATGGACGTCTACCTATTACAGTGGCTATAATGTGTGTGCAAATCGGTGTGTGTGTGTGTGTGTGTGTGTGTGTGTGTTAATGGGGCTGTTTGACTGGGTGGAGGAGGGGTGTTAATTCAATACCAATGGGAGGTGTTGCAGTAAAAGGTAGGGGGAAGGGGATTGGGCGTGAGTGGTAATAACTGAGGAAAATCATTTCTGTGGTGTGGTCTAGCTGTCTGTGTGTGTGTGTGTGTGTGTGTGTGTGTGTGTGTGTGTGTGTGTGTGTGTGTCTGTGTGTGTGTGCTGATGGAAAAAATGGGATGCTCCTGCGCTAGTTGAAAAAGGGGGGAAAGGCACACAGCCAGGGAGAGAACTAATCACCCTCAGCACCCACACACACTCACACACACACACACATACACACCCAACACACACACACACACACACACACACACACACACACACACACACACACACACACACACACACACACACACACACACACACACACACACACACACACACACACACACACACACACACACACACACACACACACACACACACACACACACACACACGCGCATCCCTCCCTGTCCTCCTGTCTCCTCCTGGCATTGCTATGGCAACCCCAGGTTGTTGGGTGCTCTCTCTCTCTCCCTCCCTCGTCGGACGCGTCTGAAAAGGGGGAATTATGCCGGTCTATTTAAATTAGGCAGCATGTGACGGGCCCAGCCTGAGCCACACTGCACCGGTCTCATGACTCCACACACACACACAGTCGCACACACACACACGCGCAAACACACACACGCACACACACACACACACACACTCAACAACCTAGAGTTAAGGACACATGGAACACAAGAGAGGACAGAGAGAGAAGGAGAAATGAAAGAAGGAGTGAGAGAGAGAAAAAAAGAGAGGGGGAGTAGAAAGGAGAAAAAACGATATACACAAGAAACACGAGACTATTAAGTGGGAACGTCAAAACCGTTGATGACAAACCAACTGTGAGCGTACCCACACCAAGGACACGATTACTGCTCTGTAGTGCTTCACACTGAGTTTGAAATTGTATCATCTCATTGAGGTCAGCGCTGTTCTGCTTTTATCAGAACTACTATTTAGCTGTCATTCCAGCTTACCCAGTCCCCTGTGTGTGTGTGTGTGTGTGTGTGTGTGTGTGTGTGCAGGCGTGCCCATGGAGCTACTTTGAATTGAAATTTGTATAAAGGAAAATGTTCTCTTTCCCTCCACCCTCTTCCTCTCTCCATCCCTCTCTCTCTCTCTCTCTCTCTCCCTGTCTCATTTCATTCCATCTTGTTTTCACACACACACACACACACACAGAGAGAGTGAGAGAGAGAGACACACACACACACACAGAGAGAGAGTGACAGAGACACACACACACACACACAGTGGGGGGGATGTCAATAGGGCGCGCAGGTTTTTGTCTGATCCATTATCAAACGTGGATTCCGGAACGCCACGCAACAATCGGATCTGTTCTGGAATGCGAGCGCTTTCACAGGGAGCAGGGGAGCTCCAGCAAGACCACTCAGCCATGAACGCTCACCCCCCCCTCATCCATGCCTCCATCCTGAAACCCCACTCACCCCACCCCACCCCACCCCCCGACCTGCCCTGCCCTGCCCTGCCCTGCCCTGTTCCTTAGCGCTCCCTCAGCGCCCCTCCATGCTCCTAAGCGCCCTCCTCAGTGCCCCCCCTGCCTCCCCTTGCCCCCCCCCCCCCCCCCCCCCCCCAGCGGAGCTCTTCAGCGCTCTCACACACGGCATGAGTGGGCGTGCGAAAATAATGACAACATGAATTATGGATCACCTGTGCTCCTCGCTACAGAACAGAACAGAACAGAGAACAGAATAGAACAGAGAGAAGAGACAGACACAGAGAAGAGAGGAAGAGAGAGAGAGAGAGAGAGAGAGAGAGAAAGAAAGAGAGTGTAGAGGGTAGAGGAAAGAAGACAAAGGCAGCAGGAAGGGGGAGAGAGGGGAGTATGCATGCTCTTACGCTCACACACATGCTCTTGCTCACACACACACACACACACACACACACACACACACACGCACACACACACACACACACACACATTATCGGGCGGGCTCAGGAAGCGAGCTCTCACCAGTCCGGTATCTGGGCACGGTCGATTGCCCTGATCTGTGAGACACAGCAGGGGCTGGGCTGGGGTAACTCAACACCTTCACCCCCTCATGTACAGCCAGAATAGCGGACACGGTTCATGCAGTGCCATCCCATTATCAACCCCCCCCAACACACACACACACACACACACACACACACACACACACACACACACACACACACACACACACACACACACACACACACACACACACACACACACACACACACACACACACACACACACACACACACACACACACACACACACACACACACACACACACACACAGAGACGCACACACACACGCACACACACGCACACACACACACGCCCACACACACACACCTCATGGATGAAATACTACACCACTATCATTTTCCATCCAGTGGATGAAACCATCTGACAAGTGAGCACATGTAAATGTCTCAATATTCCAACAAGGTCCATACCTCCACACCTCTCCTATGGAGCCCTATGGATACAAGCATCTGCTACATAACGCTAGTGTACATTTCATTTAAGTGTGACATTAATGTACATTTCAGTGTGTTTTTCTACTGACTGTAAATGGCAAAAAATAAACACTTGACTTGACTTGACTTGGAGGTGAATGGAGAAGATAGGATTATAATGTTGCATAATGTTATAATGTGTACTTTACTTAACACACCAAAGCAGTGTGTTCATTCATTCACTCCTCCATCTTTTTGGTGTGTTCATCAGAGGGGTCAGGGATGCCGTGTTTAGTCCATCTGAATGCGTGTCTTTGTTGGTCCCTTTGTCTCTGGACGGGGCTATTGTTTCCTCTCTCTCTCTGCTGAGTGTCTCTCCTCTGTCCTGCACTACCCTCTCTCTAGAAGGGGGCAGACCAGGGCAGAGAGAGAGAGAGAGAGGTGGGGGGAGAATGTGTGTGTGTGTGTGTGTGTGTGTGTGTGTGTGTGTGTGTGTGTGTGTGTGTGTGTGTGTGTGTGTGTGTGTGTGTGTGTGTGTGTGTGTGTGTGTGTGTGTGAAAGAGAGAGTGAGAGACTGAGAGAGAGAGGAAGAGGGAGTGTTTGTGTGCGTATGTGTGTGTGTGAGAGAGAGAGAGAGAAAGAAAGTGAGAGTGTGAGAGTGTGAAAAAGCGAGATAAATCCAATCCCACTCTGAGCCAGTGGAGGAGAGTGCAATACTGTAGGTTTGGGGAGAAAAACAAAGGGGTCCAAACAAGCACGAGCAAGCACACACACACACACACACACACACACACACACACACATACACACACATATTTCTGTGGGAGAATGCTTCTGGGAATACAAGGTTTCCTCTTTAAATGTCAATAAGAATACAGACACGCACAGAAACAAACACACACACACACATACTGTATATGTATAACAGAAATAGAACACTGAAATCAAATGAATCTGGAAAACAAAGACGAAGGACCATAAGTCACACAGGATGAAAGATGACACTTGGTTAGACACAATTGTGTGCTGCGCGCGCACACACACACACACACACACACACACACACACACACACACACACACACACACACACACACACACACACACACACACACACACACACACACACACACACACACACACACACACACACACACACACACACACACACACACACACACACACACACACACCAAGGCCAGTGTGATCTCTGAGGGCCTCTCGGGCCTCCGTGCAGAATGGACTGATCAGCATCTGCCTCAGACTGCTAATTAAGGCCAGTCGGTAACGAGGCCCGGCGGATCATGCCCACCTGAGTGCTGAGTCTGGACACTACTGCAGCAAAAGTGCCACTCTGGCAACAACAGCACAACTCCATCAGCTCAAAGTTCTGCTGCTGCAGTTCTTATAAGGGAGTCTGTGTGTGTCTATCACAACATGACACACACACACACACACACTGAGACACTCAGACACACGCACACACACTCAGACACAAGTGGTTTTCAACGATTTCCTACAGCAGCTCTCATGAGTCAATCTCTGTCTCGTCTCAAACACACACACACACACACACACACAACCACACTAACAGACGGTGGTTATCAGAGTTCTCCTTTTTCAATTCTCACTCGTCAGTATGTGTCTCTCCCACTCTCACACACATTCCCACACACACACTCACATATACACACGTCGTACACACACACCACATTACGTCCTATAAGCCATCTAAATTCACTGCAAGCCCTTAAATAGGATTTTGTCACGTCGGCCTACATTTATCGGCGGCAGCCTTACTGTAAAGGCGTTCCCTGTGAATCTCGACGCCGACAGGAAGTGTTCTCCGGCTCAGCGAGAGTAAAAAAGACGGCAGTGCGCGTGTCTCACAATACGTCGGCAGATTCATGTTCTTACTTCACCCTTATCTCTCCAGAGACAAGAATTCTGCACTTGAGCGTCTTATCTACGGGCAAAACGCTTCTCGGAACTCAGCCCCACACACACACACACACACACACACACACACACACACAGAGATACACATACACACGTATCAAAAGGCGAGAAGTGTGTGAGGCTGTGTGAGGTGTGTGTTAATAAATCATTGTGAGAAAGGATGTCGGGCGGCGAACGCGGGTTCTAAATATGGAACGCGGAACAAGGCCCCCCTTTTTTTCTTCGCAGCTTAACGTTTTTAACGCCGTGGCGTGCGTCATTGCCATTGGGTTCTATGGACGTAGAGAACAGAGGTTGCGTGATGGCGCCCATACATCACGCCATTATCACCCAGAACCAGAGAGAGCTGCTGGCTGGAGTCTTTAAGGCTTTAAGGAGTTAAAGGGTGATCATTTTTCATGGAGAAGCCCAGGAGGACACACACACACACACACACACACACACACACACACACACACACACACACACACACACACACATACACAGAGACACACACACACACACACACACACAGACACAGACATGCACACACACACACACAAACACACACACACACACACACACACACACACACACACACACTCACACACACACACACAGACACAGACACAGACACACACACACACACACACACACACACACATCGCGTTATCTCCTTGTGGCAGTGCAATCAGTTCACTTAGAATATATCTGAAGCTCAATGTGTGGCAATTAGAGGAACACATTAATTTTACTCAGGAAGCACACTAACACTACTGATGAAAATCTGTATATTTGCTTTGGATAATAGTATCTTAACTAAAATAACAAAAATGTTCTCTGAGAGAGTGCGCTCTGAGAGCGTATATAGAAATATGCCAACACTTAAATCCAGACATATAAAAAAACACTCACACTTAAAACACACACGCCTCCATACACACAAAGGCTGCTTCACCACACGCACACGCACACACACACACACACAGACACACACATGCACACACACAGAGAGAGACACACACACACACACACACACACACAAACGCATTCTCAGAAAAATGCACTCTTTGGGAGACTGCAGGTCTAAAGTATGGCTGCCCCTGAGTGAACCCTTCTTTTTAAAGCAGTCTTTTCAAACGTCCATCAGCCCTGTCCGTGAAAAGGCTTCCTTATAGACTGGACGTGAATGGAAGGGCCAGTGGCCTCTCTCTCCAGACTTCTTGGACAGACAGAACCCTGCACAATTTCGGAGTCTGGTCCTGTCGATTCACACACTGCCTACGAGCGCAGCCAGACAGACACGGACACGACGGAGAAAAGAACTCTTTAAAAGCCTTCGCCATTCTAATCCACTCCCTGAGCACTCGACAGCCTACTTCACTTGGCATATTTGAGGGAGAGATGATTGACAGACTGAACTTTTTTGCACTATGACAAAAAGAAATATCAGAGCTACAATCACACAAGTGTTTTTGTGTAACTCTGTATTCCAATCTGGCAGTAACACCAAAAAAAACCCTCCAAAGGCAACTCTCTCCAAACGCAACTCTCTCTAGGGATATAACAGTAGCTTTTGCCAGGATCGCAACTTCAACAAAACGGCAGAGATTTTCCTTTTTTTTTTTGACGACGAGCGAACGCGACAATTCCTTCGCCGCATCCTCTGAATCACTCGGGAGATCCTCTGACGTGCCTACCCCTGCGGTGCCTCATCCATGGAGTCACGCGTGCAGATGAACCAGTCTTGGCGCGCATACATGATGGCAGCTTTGATCTTATGGCTCCATGCATTAGCACATGAGGGAGAGAGGGATCACAGGGAATGAGGGAGAGGGTGACAGAGGAAGGAGACGGAGAGGGAGATAGGAGACGAGGGAACGAGGGAACGAGTTGGAGAGGGGGATAGGACACACACAATGCTAGGAGACGAGGGAACGAGTGTGTCCACCAGGGCTGACAAGGACTGGGGTGAAGGGAGTGGTAGAGTGGGGAGAAAGAGAAAGAGAGAGAGGAGTGTGAGTGAAAGAGGGAAAAAGAGAGAAAAAGAGAGGGTGGAGGAGAGAAAGAGA
>NC_085015.1:11840992-12050992 GCF_963854185.1 Sardina pilchardus
TGGAGATGGTAATAGAAATGAAGGGATCAGAGGGAGGAAAGGTAAAGGGGTGAATATGAAGAGAAAGAGAGGGAGAGAAATAGAGGATCAGAGAGGGAGAGAAAGAGAGAGAAATAAAGTAAGAGAACAGAGAAGGAGAGGTGGAGAAGGAGAGAGTAAGGCAATAGAAAGAGATGGAGAAGACAGATCTAAACCAAGGGGTAAGAGTGGGTGAGATGCAGTAGAGTGAGAGAGAGAGAGAGAGAGAAAGTAAGGGAACAGAGAGAGGGAGAGTTGGAGAGGGAGAGAAAGTAAGGGAATAGGGTAAGAGTGGGTGAGGTGCAGAAGAGTGAGAGAAAGAGAGAGAGAGAGAGAGAGAGAGAGAGAGAGAGAAAGTGAGGGAACAGAGAGAGGAAGAGGTGGTAAAGAAAAGAGAGAGAGAGAAAGCAGAGGAAGGAAGGCTGGCAGAATGCTGCTCCTGCTGCGACAACACCAAAGGCCTGTGTGAATCACTCACGCTCTTCCGCACACGCCCCTTAACACTTACCACAACAAACGGCCTCTGAGTGTGCGTGTGTGTGTGTGTGTGTGTGTGAGCGTGTGTGTGTGTGTGTGTCTCTATGTGTTAACAGGGACAGAGGGGGCGGGAGGAGGACCCGGGTCCCCAAACATGAATAATACAGGTGGAGCGCAGGGAGTTACAAAACATGAAGATCTCTCACCAACGATACGTCACAACTCAACCATATTTATGTGTGTGAGTGTGTGTGTGTGTGTGTGTGTGTGTGTGTGTGTGTGAGGGGGGGGGGGGGGGGGGGTGCTCTTTAAATAGCTCAGATTGCACTCTTGGGAGGGGACCGTCCCTGGTCAACTGTGCTCCCCCTCCCCCCACCACTGTACTGCAGCATCAGGGGAGCAGGAGGGCAGGAGGAGGGGCTCCATTGTTTGGATGGAGCCCCTCAAACAACACACACACAACACACACACACACACACATAAGCACACACACACATACAAACACACACACACACTGTATACATACACACATTAGCACACAAACAACACACACACACATAAGCACGCACACACACACACATACACACACACAAACACACACACACACACATACACACACGCACACACGCACACACACTCAAACATACACAAACACTTACATACTCACACACACATATCATGATCAACAATTAACAACACACATCATAAATAACAATAAACACACGCCATGTGCACCAGCGACACACATTCAAGCATGCTCAAATACAACGAGAACGCACACACTCGATCAACAAACACTCAGACAACAAACCACAAAGACACAAAAATGCACACACTCATGCATAGCTATCATACATCATTAGACACACACACACACACACACACACACACACACACAGTTTCTTTGATCCGATTCCCAGACACTAATGCACAATGAATTATCTAGTGCCCCGAACCATGATGAGACAAACACCAAACTCTTTGTAGGTTCACTCTGATTCCCACACTGAACTCATATCCAAAAATAACATCACGCCCTGACAATAAATAAAACATAAATATATATACATACATACACATATATACACACACGCACCCACGCAGTGATATATCCCCTACACACTAGTGCAAACATAGAGCTTGTGGCCTTGTATGTAAATAACATTAGTGAGTAAACTAAGAATACACTGCTGTAAAAAACATTCAGGAAATTAGGTCATTGGCATTCTCACTCGCACACGCTCTCTCTCTCTCTCTGTACTGTACGCACTCGCACTCGTATACGTACACACACACACACACACACACAATGCAAGGAACAAACACGAGTGAAATAAGTAAAGCGACGCGGCGGGGCGAGCGACTCGATCCTTGGCCATATCAGCCGCTCTCTTCCTCTGGAGAAGCCGGCCGACAAAGGCCCAAAACGGAACTGTCACACAAAGAGGCTCTTCTTCCTCCTAACCGACCAGTGATCCCTGACTCATACACCCACCCCCCTCAAACCACACACACACACACACACACACACACACACACACACACACACACACACACACACACACACACACACACGCACACACACACGCGCGCACACACACACACACACACACACACACACACACACACACACACACACACAGGACCGCTCCGAGCGCCGACTGAAGAACAATTGGATAGGCACTGGGAGTGCACTGCTGGCCCCAGCTAGCTATGGTTGGCCCTTTTGTCCAGACATTGGCAGAGGAAGAGAGCAATGGAGAGGAGGGGTGGGTGGGGGGCAGTTGGCCCCTTCACAGTTAACGCTGCCCTCGGGTGCCAGGGTGACAGATTGGGGTGAACCCCAAGGGGAAAAGGATTACCCCCCTCCACACACACACACACACACACACATCCCCAACCCCCCCCCCCCTGCAAGAGCAGGCCTATAGGGAGTATGGGTCAGTTCCTTCAGGTCTAAAGGGATGGAGGAAAAGAGGGTGAGGGGATGGACGAATAGATGGATGGGAGGATGAATGGATGAGTGGATTAGGAGATATATATATCGATGGGGGGATTTCCTGTCATTTCTCTCAGCAGGAGACACACACACAGCAGCTTTTAAGGAGGACAAAGACACCAACTCAGAGCTCTGAGAAATAACCACGGACAGTTAAAAGGTAACCTTCTCCATCTAAAACGTCTTCTGACTTCCCCTTAAATGTGCGCCTTTTACGCACTACACGCTACACACTCCCTTTAATGAGAGGGGAAGATCATTAAATATTAACTCATCAGATATTATCCGAAGCCCTTTGAAGATCTGGGATGGTGATGGTGTCATCAATGTCCATTAGCTCCACTGGAAGTCACTCTGCATTAAAGCATCAACTAAGTGCACAGATCTATGGATGTAGGAGCAGCCAATGTGAGGAGGTGAAGTCATAGACGAGATAATGGCTGAAAATGACCCACACAAGGGTCAGTCAGGGAGGGTGTGTGTGTGTGTGTGTGTGTGTGTGTGTGTGTGAGGGGAGGGGGGATAATAATATAAGAGTGGATTACATTGGATGAAACCATTGATTCGTGTCCCACAGACAAGACATTTGTGCGTGTGTGGAGGGGGGGGGGGAACAATTTAATGCTGAGCCTCAAGATTCTTTAGGCATGAGAACACTTTCTCTTTCACAGCACAGCCTTAGAGAGAGAGAGAGGGAGAGAGAGAGTGAGTGAGAGAGAGAAAGAGAGAGGGATAAAAGAACAGCACTCCCTTGGTTCCCAGATCGATAGCGATAGCCTAATGAGATTCCTCTCTTTGGCCCATCAGCCCACAGGATTACAGGGGGGATCTGCTGGCTTCCCATTCTCTCCTTCCTCCCCGCAGTTGTTTAAGTTTCAGGGCCCCGGGGCCGAGGTCTGCCTCTGAAGTCCTCGCGGAGAAGAAAAACACACTTGAGCCGCAGGAAATCGGAGAGTCCTGCAGACACGGCCGCGGGGAAGCCAAATTTGTACACAGTTTAACCGGGAAGAGCTGCTTAACATCTGCACCGGGGACCAGACACCCACGGCAAAGTGTGCAATGACGTAATGCATACTAGGAAGAAAGCGAGAGAGAGAGGGAGAGAAAGAGAGAGAGAGAGCCGGAAGAGTTTGTAACCGACGTGTAAATGTTTGCACTTTAGATGCAAATCAGAATGAATCCTTTAACAGGGACAAGAGAAAAACGGAGGAACCTGTCGTCCAGTAAAAAGTGTTGAAGGAAAACTGCCATATTGTGTGTTATTTACATATACATACATACTATGCTATAGGAAAAGAGAGACAGAGAGAGAGAACGCCAAAAAAGTCTGTAATCAACATGTAAATCAAAGTCTACATCTTAAGAGGCAGTCAGAATCAATCCTATAAATGGGACAAGGGAAGAGACGGTGGAGCCAGTCATCCTGTAAAAGTGTTGAAGGAAAACTGCCAAGGGGTGCGTTATTTACATATGCATACATATATGAAAACTATAGGAAGAGAGAAAGAGGAAGCTGGAAGAGTCTGTAACTGGCATGTAAATGACTGATGAGTCTACATTCTAGAGCCAGAGTCACAATCAATGCTTTAACAGGGACAAGGGGAAAGGACAACAGAGGAACCGGTCATCCTGGAAGTAAGCGTTGAGGGAAAAACTGCCTAGGGGTGCCGGTGCGTTATTTTCTACCTAGCACTAATGCATGCCTGGCAAACCTTCTTCCAGGTATATTGGCCTGATCATCTACAGTTTGAGATTACACACAGGCATCTGGCCCAGAAGGGGGGGGGGGGGGGGGGGGGGGGGGGTAAAAAGGCACAGGAAATATGTCCAACAGTGTTACACCGCTTGGAATCAAAACAATGGGCTCTGGTGGATTATGGGTAATTGACCCATTTTGACATGCACGGTGCGGCGGAAGACAAGAGACGTACGCAGTCCAATAAAAGAGCTTAACGGAAAAGAAAGGGGAAAAAACGTGTTTGGAGTTCATCGTTTCTCCTATTTACATCATGTTCATTTACATAACAGTCACTGGGGGCCCTTTCGTGTCTCAAAAAAAAAAAAAAAAAAAGAGGATTGGGAGAGAGAGAGAGAAAGCGAGAAAGAAAGAGAGAAGCTAGCAGAACGAACGAGTCAGCCAAAAACAGCTATAGAGAAGTAAAACAGGGAAAGAGAGTGAGGGTGAGAGGGAGAGAGTGGAGTATGTTAGAGTGACTGACAGGATGATAGAGTGCATGTTTGTTGTGAGTGTGAAAGCGAGACAGAGAGAGAGAAAGAGAGAGAGAATGAAGGAGAGAGAGAGAGAGAGAGAGAGAAAGAAAGAGAGAGAGAGGGAGGTCAGAGGATGGAGATTGTTTGGGAGAACCGAGGCAGAACACGGTTTCCTTGGAGCCTCCGTCCGCCCATGCCACTGAGGCAGAAAGAGTGTGTGTGTGTGTGTGTGTGTGTGTGTGTGTGTGTGTGTGTGTCTGTCTGTGTGTCTGTGTGTGTGTGTGTGTGTGCTGCTAAAACAGTGTGTGTTTTCATAATTGACTGTCTGCCCGCTCTCCTGTCCTGCGCAACACTGAGATGCACTAATAAAACACAAAGGGGGCTGCATTAAGAGAAAGAGAGCTTAGCCACAAGCCGTCTCCACCCGTGGCCATTTCAGCAGGACACACACAACTGAGCTCTTTTGTCCATTTTGATCGCTGCCCAAAGGAGAGACATGGAGGGTTAGTGTCGTCAACAACAAAGACCAAAACTTTTCGTAGAGACACGGTCATTCAGCTGAAGCAAAACATAATTTTCCAAAAGCCGAGGAGCATAAAGCCTTGCAAACTAACTTGTCTCTAGGCGTTGAGTAAACACCGCCCTACAGGCTGTATGTTTTTTTCAACAAAGATCTAAAAGGTTCCTCCTATTAATGAAAAGTACCTGGCCTAACCCCTACAACTTCAGCTACCCTATCAAGTCGGTTCTGGTTTGAACTCATTAAAAGATAAGACCCCGGGCTGTCTGAAGCCTGTGTTGTGGTGACCTTGCTGTGCAACCCGCATTGACTTTACCGCACAAACGAAAACAACCGCACACTGTGAAAGATCAGGTGCATGACCACGGGGGAAGTGAGAAATTCAATTTTACACACACAGAGTGTGAACAAAAGTCCTCGTATACTCTCCCATAGAGACATAACACGCTAATATACGATCTTCTAGGTCACCTCGAAAGATTTGATTTCAAAGCAGGAGCTGAAGCACTATTCTGTGGTTAAGGTGGGCTTCTTGGGTTACTGGCTTTCCCATGATCGTTTATGGAAAGGTCAGCTTTCTCTGCGCTAAGCTTACAACACCATTACAAGCGTAACAGACAGACAATGAATCTGGCCCCAAGTTTGGAGCTGGGAAGAAAAACAGAGAAGTCAAACACAAACCCAAAAAGCAGGCCTCTCTCCGTGCCCAAACGCTTTGTTTGACCAGCGTTAATGAAACGTTAATGAAACATCCCTCTCACTGCCATTCCGTGAGTCATCTGGCGTCTTCCCCAAAACCTCATACAAACCGGGGGCCCCTCAAGAGTGTGACCAGAGACCATTCAAGTGGCATTCAAGAGCGCCGGCTCCCGTGGGACTGAGCGTCCGGCTCTGTGCGAGTTTTCCAGGGCAATTAAAAACATTTCACTTGCACTAAAAGCGCTGTCTCAATGCTAAGTGATGTGGGGGGTGGGGGTGGGGGGCAATGTAGGCGACGACACAGAGCGACTGGGAGGGCTGCGGTATCCCCACCACATCCTTACATGTTGTTTAAAAACAATAGGGTCTCCTCCTTCTACTCGGCCGGACAGGAAACAGCTATGGGGCTTGACAGATTCGCAGGAAATGGGAGAATCATATGGGCCGAAAACCTTCTGACCCATCAATTCCTGTCTTAGGCGGCAAACAGCGTGTGTAGTCAGCAGTGGCCAAGGCCAACTGGCCAGATGTGTGGTGTGTGTGTGTGTGTGTGTGTGTGTGTGTGTGTGTGTGTGTGTGTGTGTGTGTGTGTGTGTGTGTGTGTGTGTGTGTGTGTGTGTTTGTGTGTGTGTGTGTGTGTGTGTGTGTGTGATTCCAGTTTGCTTTTATTACACAATTATGAATAACTGAACATGTTTTAAATAGCACTGAGCTTGCTCGAAGGGCCACAAACCAATTACAGTGTAATGAATCGTTAACGAAGGGGGAAGAAAAACTCAAAGTGGCCTCGACTATTTATCTCACACATTCATCCCTCATACGGCTTTTCGCGTAATTACTCAACATGGCGGAAAACAATCAATTAATCCATTTTTTTCACTGGCCGTGCCGTGTTGATTTAATCTCCGGCATGCCCAGTCTGAACCGGGCCACCGAGATCATGACCGAAAGAAAATGAGAAGCAGGCCCCGCTGACCGTGATTAAACGCGCTGACCACAACCAGAGCCGCTGGACTGTTAAAGGACCCCAGTGGGACCGGGCCGGTATAACTAAGCCCATGTGGAGTTTGTGGAGTAAGCTGAGGGATAAACACTGTGTACAGAGATTTAAGGCCTTTTCGCAGCATGTTTGAGCTAACAGGGCCTCCATTCAAACACTGAGCAAAGTGTCTGAGAGAGACCAAAGTCTAACTAAAGCTTGCATAATGACTGCAACATCTTTTTTGCAAATTTAATACCATGAGAAAGATCACAAGCACAAGCTAAAAGGTTGCCTCAGCTAAAAGGTTGTGTCACGCCACATGATGTCGTTTTAGCTCATGCCCACAAAAGTCAGGGAAAGTAAACAAGACTAAACTTATTTCAGTGCGTTAAGTGTCAATAAAATGAAGTGTAGTAGTTAGAACACTGCATCAGTGTTCACGACTGTTACAGCACTACAGCGAGGTTTTCCGGTCCAGTTGTCCGTTGGCCATGTTATACATGCTTTACAACAGCAGCCCAAGTGAGAAACCTCTTAAGTTTAATAACCTGGCAAATGCTTTTGGCCCAAAGTCCAATCCAGTGTAGCTCAGCATCTTTTGGAACTTGATAGTTAAATTAGGCCCCAGCTGGCCAAACCCACTCTCCACACACCAAAATAGTCTACCTACAGCATCGGCGTAGGCCTGTTATCATCACTACATAATAAAGATGAGATATAGGAAGACATTTTTAAACGCGTGGTGATAATCATGAATGGCGTGCTGTGGGTGAGTCCGTCTGTCCCCCTGGGAACATTTCCTCAGCAGAGGCTGGCCCGGGCATCTCAGGAGAGGGCAGCGAGCGATCCCCCCCCCCCCCCCCCCCCCTTCTCCAGCCAAGGCGGGCCAATCAGCCTCAACTCTAATGGGAGCCGACAGCTACAGAAATGAGCACTTCTCCGTTCATTGCTCGCACACGAGCCCTCCCCCACAACACACACACACACGCAGGCAGGCATGCACACACACACACTCTGGTCTCATCGCATCAAAGGGGGAGTCCTACGTTCAGGTGCAGTGCTCTGAGATACAGACTCTCTCTCACACACACACACACACACACACACACACACACACACACACAAACACACACACACACACACACACACACACGTTTTATAGGTGAGGATGAGCCTTGGGAGCTGCTCTTAAATCATGTGGGTTATAAATCCTATGACATGAGTAACAGTGATTATGGTGTGTAAAACACCCCCAGTTTAAGTCCAGGATATTTCCAGAGTAAAGACCAGCTGTCATGTAACCTGATCATATCTAACCCACTGCCTTTGATCATTATTGAATTAGAAACCATGTGGCCAATGATATCTGATGGCAACAATTGAAGGTGTAAGCCTAATAGGTTGTCTAATGAGTAGTGTCTCTGACGGGAATATTCAAGTCACGTTCTCACTACTTTGCATAGGCCATAACCATCACAGGCTTGCAATAGATGCAACCAGCATTCTTCTGTAGGAAATCATAAAGTGGCACAATCTTCTGGCTGATATCCACTGTAGGCTACTCCTCAATTTGTGTCCAATGCTTAAAATAGCCCTGTTGTTTCTTTCAATTCTTCCCCAGCATTTGTTGATGTTTGTCTGGATGTTGGGACTGCAAGTAGCCCGTCGCCTTGGCAGCCTATTTCAGCTTTCAGACTTGCAAACTGAATCCATCTTGCATGTCTACTAATGTGCTCATTGTGCTGTAGGCAGCGGAGAGCATGGACTATTTTAGACTAAACCTAGCTCATTTGGACCATCGTCTGAAATGTAACGGTTAAATGCCATACTTAACCAACAATAGAGGCTTCCCTTATCAGTTATAAACAAACGGCATTAATCTGACGAAAAGGTATCTGTCACTAATATTGTCACTGTTTTAGGGCACTTTATGAGTTAGATTTGTGGAACACAGAGAGTTAAACCAACTGCCCCCGTTAACTCACGAGAGCACCACGGATCTCATGAGCGGAGTTCACTGACCTGCTGGTAATTCGCGTCCTCCGGCAAGAACGTGTGATCGACTGGCTGAAACCTCAAGTTGATATGGGGGAAATTATGGAGCCAATACGTCCACCATGGTGCAATGTAATCTACCCGTGCCGATGACATCCCTGCCCCGATAAAATTGTTGCAAGTGAGACTGAAAAAGATTCACTTCCCTCGTAGAGAGCGGACAGCCAAAGTCCGCTTAACCTGATGGTTCTTTCCCTCTTCTCAAACAAAAGAATTGCATTGAAAAAAATCCAAGCGATACGACTTAATTGCTACAAGCTGAAGGTAGGAGAAGAAGAAACAGTGGATCCCTCAGTTCAGATATCCAAATGTGTGAGTTTTAGATCAAAATGAACTTGTCTTATTGCCCGATATATTCCTTTGAGGTAGAGCCATTCTTCTGCTGGTCTGGCAGTCATTCACCCACAGACGGATCCACGCGGAGTAGGCAGCGTCAAGAGCATGGGGGCGCGCTTGAATCAGGGACACGGGACAGTCTTTTACGAAAGGAAAGAAACGGGAGCGGAACGATCCGAAAAGACCTTCGGATTAGACAATCATGACTGGCTGCCTTCAGGGAGCATGAGGGCTTGACATATATCCATTGGCAAAATCGACCTCTCGGTTCTCGTTTGCGCATACAATAAAACGTTCGTTAAAGACGTGCATGTGGGCTAATTAGCGTATCCTAATGCAATGAACCTTTTGATTCACTGAAGTAGGCGACCCCACGCTTAACCAGCTTCCAACGTGCCGCAACACTGCCATCTGCTGGACAACGCTATCGCAGACAAACGCTACTATACATTTGGGTTACTACTGGACCCGAATTTGAATGCTTATTTAGAGAACTAATACACAAGGATATACAAACAATGCATGTATGTTAATTAAATAAACTATTACATTATTAAAAATAGTCACTGTAGTAGCAATAAGTGCAGCTCACTGCCACAACAGCCAGTGTTGGATTTAGTGGTGCCGTTGAGGAGGTACTAAGGGCCCAGCACTGACAGAGATCCCGCAGAGAGCCCAAATAGGGCCCAAACTTTCTAGCAGCGCCCCTAGTTGGATTACTAAACATGCCTACAGTATCGGGCACTGAAGCCCAGGCCTCTGCAACTATGTTTTCCACCCTTGATAAATGAGCGGGGCCCCTCAGTCAAAATACCACACGGGTGTCTGTTTAGTAGTTACTAGTTAACTGTTAACTACAGTAGCGTCACTGCCAAATGTGAGTTGACCATATATGAGTCACACGTTCACAGAGATATGGTGTTGATATTTGGTTGTATTTCGGTCACATTTTAGTTGAGAGCTAACACATGCTCCCACTTTTTAACACCCCAAATGTATGGTGGTATTACAGACAAGGTATTACACAATATGAGGCTTAAGTGTTTGTGCATGCGCACTCAAATCCACCGACTCACATTTATCAGTGACACCAAGGTAGTTGCCATCATAGTTAGCAACTATAGGTGCCTCTCATTTAGAGTTTATACGTCCTCCCTCGCTCCTCGGGCCTCGATCCTCACTGATGTACATAAAGAATGATGGGGCGGCAACAATGATAGTCTATCCCTTCGTCTATCTATCTTTCTTTATGTAGATCAGTGAGGATCGAGGCCCGAGGAGCGAGGGAGGACGTATAAACTCTAAATGAGAGGCACCCTATGCTTTTGGGAAACGGACCTCCAGTCTTAATAGGGCCCCTCAATGATAAACCACGGGTTAACCACGGAGTATGCTATTTACCAGATATCTGAATGGTGCCCCTCAGTCAAAATAAGATGGGACATGTGTCTCATGTCTGAACGAAGCCCCTCAGTATGTGATTTTGTATTAGGGGCCCTCATTGATAGTACACAGTTAACCCTATTCTCCTGCTGTTTAACTGAATCTATTTCGTCTTTTAGCCTGGTGTCTTGGTTCACTGACCTATCCCTAAAAATAAGTCCTCCCTAAACCAAAAAGTGTGAGATGAGCTCGTAGGCTGATAGGAGACACAGCTGAACCCAGCCACAGACACTAGAAGGGCCTATTCTAGATGGCTTCCACCCACATGGTACATTTCAGCCTCTCCCATTAGGTCGTAGATCTAAATTGCCTGTCTGTAAAATCAAGCGATAGACAGTTTTGTCCCCTCAGCCATTGGAACGGTTAACATATCCTCGTAATTATTTATGGACTCAACACTAACTTAAGTCCATTAATAACCTTTTGTAGATCCATGCTTCTCAGGTCAAAGCACTGTTGTCGCGATCTTTATTGTTGCCCTAAGTGTTGTCTATATGTGTGGAAGCAGCCGATACAAACCCTAATGCAAATAGTATCTATCCTCAGGTATAAAGTTACCTTACCTCACCTTAGGTTTGGTTGTTTGAATTGGATAGTGTAGATCAATCTAGCGGTTTTAACTGGGGGTAAGCAGTCTGTAAATCCTGTGTGGACAATAACACACTTTAATCTAGCCTACTACAGGCTTCTAAGGTGTTGGAATCAAAGAGATGTACACTTGAAAACCAGATTTAGCATGTATTAATTACGCTTTCTGAGTTACATGTTTGTCTTGTTTAAATCCTGTTCAGATACACATGAATAAAAAAATTAATGCGTTTCTGAATTTAAAACTAAAAAAAATTTAAGTTATCAATAGGCTACCAGTGCCAAATTCTTGCCTGGGGGCCTTTTCTGAAAGTGTCCAGCTCATAATCCATCCACGGCCACAGAAACCAATTGCACGCACTTCCCAAGGGCATTGGCTCATCCACGCTGCCGTTTCACTGCTGTCGGTGGATCACGGGCTGACTGAATTAGCTGTGGAAACTCCAACACTTCAGACCAATTTTAAGCCTCCAAAAAAGGGTTCACCAAACAGGTTCCTCCAAAATGTTGGGTTGTGTAGTTACTGATATCGGCCAAAAGGGACCGACTATAAGCCAATATGCAACATCGTGTTTGCTTAATTCAGCTTTCCTCAAAGACGATAATGCATGCAACCATTTGCTTTCAGTAGCTGCGCTGTTCAGATAACCACAAACCTCCCACTGATCTACATAAAGAATGATGGGGCGGCAACAATGGGATAGTCTATCCAGTGTTCTTTAGAGTGGGAACGAGTCAGATGACCCGAGTCGACATTAAGAGCCCAATATATTAACTAAATAAGCCCAGTGACTTTTTCCAAAAGTGTCCAGTTCACTCAAGCTGCAGGGGCCATTTCCTCAGTTGCTGGCATTTCAAAAATTACAGAACTCGCCAACCCACAACTTGCCACCCTCACAACCCAACCCACATTGTCCACTGTTTCGATGAAATAAGATGGTCAGCGGCAGACACCACACAGCATTTCTGACCTATAAAATCACACTCGTCAGTGAACCAAGAAATGGCCAGACTGGTCATTGGGGCTTTGTATTTGAATGACTGATGACGATCTTCAAACTAAAAAAAGAAAGTTTCCTGTACATGGCTTAAGTCTATACCTGGACTTCCAGAATTTTTTGTTTGTTTGTTTTCTTAAACGTTTTGAGCTAAGGACTGGACTTATATCCATAAACATGGGCGCCAACTAACTGAAATCATGAGGTCAAAAATGATTTCCATTTTTTCTCCATTTTTATTACAATTTCCATCTTTGTACAAGTGAGACATCTACTTCAGCTCCTTAACAGCCAGGCCTACAAGTGAAGGGAAAGAGAAGACAGAATGATTATAATCATCACAATCAGGACTCCAGGCAATACCAACACAGTCACAGCTCAGGTGCACAAACTCTTTGGAATAGGAACATTCAGATAGTTGCACAGCATGCATTCCCATAAATGGCCAATTAAAAATTACAATATAAGCTGGTCTGTACTACAAAGCCAGGTAACTTCAGGATGAACCACTGATCTCTAAAAGGGCACCAATTTAGTGGCATTTTCTTAAGATCAGTAGTCACACCTGCAGTTTGCTTGATCAGCCTTGCCTCTTAGTACACCTCAAATTTCTATAGGCCTTCTGTAAAATGTTCAAGGACCCAAAGCGAAAAACATGGGTGTGAAGCACAGCATGCAGAGATAGGGCAAAATGGTCATGACTAACATGACTTAAAAATTGCATTCCCAAGGAAGCCAGTACAAAAAATAAAATACTCGTTTGATATTTGAGCAGCACACACACACTACAGTTATCACTGGATTTAAAACATAACAATTGTGTGTTCGTGGACCGGTGGAACTAAGGTTTCTGGAAGAGACAAAACTTAGCACTAGGTCCATGCGTTATTCTTGCAAGCGTGTAATGCACAATGGGTACAGAAGTTAACCCACAATGTTTGGACATCTTGCATGTGTGTGTGTATCCTCTCCAGTACATGGCTATTTAACGTCCAAATGTCAAGACTGCATAAGAGTGTTCTTAAGGACATCGCATTTTTAACAATGACATAAACTAGTTTGTTAATTTGCACTCATGTACGTATTTACAGTAATGCTTCCTCTTAACGAATTGTGATCAGATGCATTAAGCATCACGACAGATGAAGAAAAAACGGGATGGGGAGAAGGAAAAAAAAACCCTACTACAATTACTGAGGGCCAAGATCCACAGGCCCTGAATGAAGCAAAGAGATTCACCCACTGCAGATGACCTTTCAGCTAAAGCCAACCTTACACTGACAGACTTTGACAAGATTTGGGAAAGATCCTTGAAAGACTGTAGTTTTTGGGTAAAGTTTGAATGGCATCAGTTATAAGACTACAATCTTTCAAGAATCTTTCCCAAATCTTGTCAAAGTCAGGCAGTGTAAAGTAGGCTTTAGTTCCACAGGCCCTGAATGAATGAGCAGAGATTCACACACTGCACATGACCATTCAGTTTAAGCCTACCTTACACTACCTGACTTTGACAAGATTTGGGAAAGATTCTTGAAAGATTGTAGTCTTTTGAGCAATGCTCGACTGAGGGGCATTAATTAAGACTACAATCTTTCAAGAATCTTTCCCAAATCTTGACATAGTCGGGCAGTGTAAGGTAGGCGTTGGTTAGCACAAGCTGTACTGCAGCAAGTCCAGAAAAACATCTCTCCATCTCCATTAACCCACTGTGGTGAGGGCCTTACCTGGGGGAAGAGACTGCTTGAGCTTCTCTGCCTTCTCCTTGTCTGTGATGACCAATGTGTACAGGTACCTGCTGCAGCGGACCTTGAACTTCACATTGTCCTTGTTCTTCTTGATCTTGACAGCTAACAGACCAGACAAAAAAGAATGAAACAGATTGGTACAGCGCAGTTGAGGCAAGAATGACCACTTCCAAAGGGGAACAAGTGACCACAGCACCTAGCCTGTTCAATCATGTATACGAATAAACATGACTATCCAAGTCATCTCTACAGATTACCGACAGTCAGAGAGCTTTTATCACTCTTAAAGATCTAAGAAGCCAAACATGCATCATACCACTAAAAAATCCAACATTGATAGACTCCCAACATAGCAGAACTTATAAAATACAAACCACCCCACAGTACCAGGAGTCAGACTAAGCAGCATCACAAACTACTAATGATCAAATATATAAGTGGCAAATGGGCAGCGACATTACACCATCCTGTGCACACACACCAACTTATAAAGTGCTACTTCACATGCAATTAAATTAAATAAAAATAGATTTATAGTGATATCAGTTAAGTCATGAATGTGCAACATTTGTTTTATTAGACGAGGTATTCATTAGGTAGTCTGTTTGTTTAACAGACTACCTAACAACCTCACACACAACCCTGCTGCACTGTGGAACACCTATGCCAAACATTCCTCTTCAGAGACATTCAGTATCTTTCATCCAAACATGAGGAAGCCAACAAACCGCAGCAGAAAAACATGCAATGACTATAAACAAAGTTTACAATAAAAAAAAGTGATGCGTGTTCGTGGACCGGTGGAACTAAGATTTCTGGGAGAGACAAAACTTAGCACTTGGTCCATGCACTATTCTTGCAAGCGTGTAATACACAATGGGCACAAAGTTAACCCACAATGTTTGGACATCTTGCATGTGTGTGTTTGGAAAGTCATTCAAAAGACTAACACATCTACAGACGTTTATAAAACACCTGGAACAGCTCTTAGAGCTCAACACAGGCAGATAACTTACATTTGGCATCCTTCCTCCTTGCTGTGAGCAAGAAATCTTTGATTTCTTCAATTTTGCGTGGCTGCGAATGAAGAGATTATTCAAATTAGTCACCACCAAAGACATTCACAACTTCATGCAGCATTGACTTAGCTGACAATTGGTTGATGGCGGTGACCAAATCGGTCCTGCAACCATCTACTACGTTCATGTTATTGGCTAGCAAGCTACACACCTAGCAGTTATATGGCTTGATCGTACTGTAACGTGTAACTTTCCTACAACGCATTCAAAAACGTTAATCATTAGGTTACTATATCTAGTGTCAGAGAAGGACAAACACGTACACGGTGCAAGAGTAAGTATTAACCTAGGTTTCACTAACTGAAACGACACGTATCTGGACATGCTGCTAACGTTAACTTTACTTGTACACCTCACATGCTAATACCAAATTAGCTGGCCTGATCGAACACATTTAGAGATGTCCACCTACATTGACACATGCGCATACAATTGAAACTATTGCTATAGATCCCATGTAAGGGCTTAACCTATTATACTGTGCTTTCAACACTGTACACACGATTGCAGACACCACACATTTGTGAATAGCTAGCTAGCTAGGTACTTACCATCTTCGCTCAGATGGCTGACTGGATGCTGCGAACAGAGGATACATAAAACATACTCAATTATCATGACCTAACAAATCTGTAATTCACCAATAACATATCGAGTCGCAAGTTAAACATTTCATAATTCATCTTGTTAAGTCGTATCGTGAAGAGAAAACACGATGCCATAAGATTTAAGTTGGATTATTGTTGTATGAAAAAAACTATTCCTTACACAGTCGGCAAGCGAGGGGGGAAAAGGGGCGGAACTTCCGTTACGCAAAGCTTTATATGTTTCTACGGCAAGGCCAAAGGGACAATTTCATTTACCGTCCCATCTCCAAAAGTCCGACATCTGGTGGTATGGTGTAAGCACTGCAATGTGAGAATATTTAAATTGGATTTAGTGTTCCTTTCTATATATTCATGCACATATAGAGTGTTGTGTATCACAACAAATTAACTAAAGCATCCTTTCACATCATGCCAAAGGAACATTGAAAATGTTGAGTACATGTTCACAAATCTGCTGGTGGAAACATACAAAAACAGTCAGTTGTCTAGCGAACTGTATGTAGGAGGCTATTGCAAATAGGGCAGAACGTGTCTTAAAGCAAACAAAAGTAGAGCTGTTGTAGCCAACCTTGTTGGAGTAAGTGAACATTAGGTATTCTTCTGTCTACCCAACGTGACAGAAGTCTATCGCAATCTTATGGCAGAAAATGTCCTCAAGCAATGACACTACATGGAGCATTCCTATGGGGGCAAATGTTAAACAAACATGAGGTCGGGCTGGTACATGTTATGGTTATGGTTATGGGATTTAGCAGATCATATTGCCTAAAGCGACTTATGCACATAGTTACATTTAACACAGTTTTTATAAAGTTGTTAAGCCTGCATTAAGCAAATTAGTAGCCTAATAATAACAGTAATATTAATGCAATATAATTGCCAAAATGTGAAATCTCAATATATTGTCGAAAATAAACAGAAACCATGTATATGCAAACCATAACTCTTTTTAAAAAAGCCAATTAATATTAGGCTATTATAGGTCTAAACTGAACATATAGTAGTTGGGGTTTTTTATTTTATTTTTTATATCCCTCTTGAAGACCCAAAGCTATCACAGGAACTCAGAACAGTAGGCAACTCAAGTAAGCCTATCAGGTATAAGAGAATTGAAGATCTTGTGTTTGGGATTTTGCACATGGTTTTCGTGGACAATTCATGTGACAAAAAAAACCCCCAATTACATCATAGGTATCCACTGAGCCTTTTCCCATGCATCTTTAAGAGGACATGTCTGTAGGGAGCAAAATGTCCTGTTCTAAATGACTAAATGACTTACTGATAAAATTCTAATTAGCGTATTTTCATGCATCTACTCTCTCAAGACAAGGCTGGCATATTTTGCATGGGCAAGAGGCTTATCTCATCGTTTCTGTTTATAAACAAACAATTATTGTGGCCGATAACACCTTGCATTCAAAATGACTTGTTGACAAAATGTTCCATTTGCTCAGACAAATAACACTAATTTGATTTTCCATGACACGTGTTGCTCTTGTTTGTTTGTAGCTCAATACATAGTTAGGGTACAAGATAAATGATTTATTAATGGAGTATAACCTTGGCCTAACTAAGGACTTTAACCAGAGACACTTGCTTTAACCTAACCATTTTCACCTCTGGCTTTGTAGTCATTTGTAGGCTTACAGTGGGATTTTTTTGTGCTATTTTTTTAATAGCCAATAATTTATTTTACTGTATAATTAAATCTCAGTTATTGATGCTATGGTGGTCCTTTTTGTGGCAAATAATCACTGCCGTAAATTTCTCCTTGCGACAGTGCTGGCATTGCCGCAAAAGGACTATCGTCAGTCCTGACGAGCAGATAGCCTGCTAGTTTGACATGCACGCTCAGCAACCACGCTCCTAACCAAGCGATTGGTTTTCCAAAGACAACAACGTAAACCGACGATCTGAAGGGCGGACATGTCCATCGGATACAAAAGAGTTATGAATGTTTTGTCCTCTATGCCTTTTATCTGAAACTGGAGGAACATCGAGGCAAGAGAGAGAGCGAATCTTGTGGTTTTGCGTCAGGGGGTGCGTCACGCTACTCGCCTTCTGGGATGCGTAAGCAGCAAACAACAACGGAGCTCGCTTTATTATGCATTTGTTTTCCCAGCACTACCGAATCGTCGGCGACCGTAACAGGCTCAGGGTGCACTCGTGTAGGTTTTGGGATTACACATGGCTCCGACCTCGCCTTTGTTGGTGTAATTATCGAGGCGGAGTACTCAAGTAAGGAAGTGGGATGTGGCCTGCCTGCATTTCATGTGGCTGGCTGAAATGTGGAAATTATAAAAACAGCGCTTCAGAACGGCTGCATGATCATAATTTGGATCTCAAACACCATCTTCCTTTGAGGCAGCTCTGACTGATATCTTAGTACGACTTCGGAGGCATGTCGCGAAGTCTGTTTGGATTCATTCTTACAGTATGTGAAATATAGCTAGCGAGCTTGATGTCCACTCCCATACGGACGATCCATTGAAACATTTGAGTCAACAGTTACAATGTCGACGCAGCATCGCATGATGGACACCTCGCTGGCACTGGAGAGACTGGAGATCACCGGTTCCGTGGGTAACCGAGGAACTTGTGTGCCCGGATCCGTGATGAGGGAGAAGACCGTACAGGCGGCCGCTCACACTCACCTGAATGGATGCGTGCCACTAACCCATCAGGTGGCTGGTCATAAGTATGGCGTAGACAAAGTAGGTCAGTAGACTAAAGCTACTTCGTCACACATGTCTGCCAACTACGGCTAATTGCATAACGTATGTGGGCTGTGGTTCTGTCCATATGAAAAATCTGGGTTATGTGAAGTAGCCGTCAACCACGCTTGGCCACCTCATGTACCTCAGCTGTAGGCTAAAAGGCGAATGGGTCTCTCTCTCACACATACACAGTACAAATTGGACTGTTATTAATTGCAGTCATCGTGCAACACTTAGCTGTGGCAATATGCTGACACCTTTGTGATCGACCTAACTGTTTTGCAAGCCTGTGTGTGAAGAATATTGAGCCGCTTTTGCCTGTGGGCTACTGCATCTCATTTGGATTTGGATCCAGCGTCAGTGATGTAGGATTAGGCTACATGTTATCTCACACACCAAAAAAAAACATTAGTATGTCATGTCATGTCATTGAAGATGTTGGTCTCTTTTTACAATACAGCTGATGAAGAAGCATTTTTATACAGAATTATATTGAGCCCAGACCAGTGCAGTGAGTGACGGCGGGGGGTTTGGTAGGTTATGCCCGGTCATGATGGCTTACGTGATGTGGCCTGTTTACGCGTTTATGGACCGCAGCCTCCCCTTGCCTGTAGCGAGGTTAGCTCATGGGCAGCCAGGGTAGCCTACTGTGTGTGGGAGCGGTGTCCAGTGAGCCCCGAGAGGGCTCTGCGACTTGACCTCTGCACAGATTAAATGCTAATGCTGCTGGGAGCATTTCAATTCCTCGGCCAAGTGAGAGCAAGGCACTGTGCTGAAGCCGGGGCAGTACTAAGCAGCAGCAGCACCACCACACACACACACACACACACACACACACACACACACACACACACACACACACACACACTAGAGTCCATAATCTGCAAACATGGAGATCAGATCTCCTGCATCTGCATTTAGAAGAGTAAATTAAAAGAGAGAGAGAGAGAGAGAGAGAGAGAGAGAGAGAGAGAGAGAGTGTTTGTGTGTGTGTAATATTGTGGAGGAGTTGCAGAAAAACAGCTGTTCAGTAGGGTTTTTTGCAGTGACCGAAAAGTCCCTTTACCCAGTCTCCGTGATTGGATTAAAGGCCTAATGTGATGACATCAGTACCAAAAATGTCATATGCCAGATTAGTCGAGGCACTCAGCTAAATATTAAATAGATGCTGCTGGCTTTAAATGGACACAGCAGGGAAGGACAGGTGGTTTCCAGCGAAAAGAGGTGATGTACCTGGTTGGATTATTCAAACCACGAGTCAGAAGTGTAACAAAACATTCTGCAACACATGACAATGAAGAGCTTGTGGACTGTACAGTCGGTGATGTAATCCTCCAGAGTGTGTGTGTGTGTGTGTGCGTGCGTGCGTGCGCATGTGTGTGTGTTCCAGCAGGACTTTATCTGCTGTGTGGATTCAGTCTGTTTCTTAGATAACATCTGAACGTGTTGGTGTGGCTTGTTTTTTAGTTGGATATGAAGGCAGAGGACCTACTTCAAACGTTCACATGCAAATGTTCAAATGGTCATGGCCTCAAGAAGATTCTGCTGTATTGGGTATTTCCATACACTTGTTCAGCAGTTCTTCCAAGAACTATGACTCATTGCGCAATGAGCATTTGGACATTTCACAACCAGAGGAAGTAGTTTAATTTATATAATCAACTCATGTAACTCTAGGTCAAAGTACATTTCTATAACCGTAACCTTAGTGTTATATTATGGCCTAACCAATGCAGGGAAGTATGCCTGTATCACTCCTCTGAATCAGAAGCCTATAGGCTGGTGCCCACCGGACACGTCGTACGCGGTGCGACTTAGAACTCCATTTTTAACGGAGCAAAGCCCACTAGAAACGTCTGCCGCGCAGCAGCCGCGCAGGGTTAGAAAACGGTTCTATAATCCTGCACGTCAAGCCCACACCACTGAACGCTGTGTCAGGTGGGCGCCAGCCTTAACACTTTATTACAAGTAGCCTAAACCGTAATAACACGTTGTAATAGCCATAGTAACAAGTGGTTGTACATATCTGAAAGGCTTTAGGCCTAAAAGGTTAGTAGTCATGTTGTTAAATGAAAGTTCAAATGTTATTCCAATCAGGATTATGGCTGTCTGATCTAGATTCTAGATTAAACTGCCACCTCACGGTCACACCACAAGTGTGGCCTCTAAACAAACATTTTTATGGCTTGTAGACTCTTAACTGTGTGTGTTTGTGTGTTGTTGTTGTCGTCTGGACGCAGGAATTCTGCAACATCCGGACGGGACTGTCTTGAAGCAGCTTCAGCCTCCACCGCGAGGGCCAAGAGAGATGCAGTTCTACAGCATGGTAACCACTCACCCCTAACCCCTCCTACACACACACACACACACACACACACACACACACACACACACAGATAAACCCACACGGCTCCTCCACCTCATTATGAGTTGACATTTTCTCTCAGGGATTTAGCTGACGTGCTCATTCACAGGGATACACTCCACAGGCCAAGTGGGAGTGTGTTTGTTTGTTGTGCACATGCTTTTTCTGTGAGTGTGTGAGTCTCCAAGGGATGCTTGCAAAGTGGTGTGTGTGTGTCTGTGTGTGTGTCTGTGTGTGTGTGTGTGTGTCTGTCTGTGTGTGTGTCTGTGTGTGTGTGTGTGTGCGCGCGCGTGTGCAAGCGGCTTTATCCAGCAGGACCTTTGTCCAAAGTAACTGACTATGCGGTCCAAAAAAAACCCAGCAACTGTGTAATGGTCACGTACGGTGGAGGCCTTCGTCTCACAACTTTCTGAGTCGGCTTGCTTACTCATCCCTCGTCCTTCCTCTTCCTATTGAGATATACAGCGCTAGGATTCGCTCCAGAGTCGCAGATTTACGCAGACCTCCTCCGACGCAGCCCCACAGGCCCCTTTGGGACTGGCGTATTTCAAACGTGCTGAGGTGTAAACACTATATACCTCCTCCGTCCCCCCCCCACCCCCCCGCCCACCCCATCGCTTCTCATCGGCCGACAGGGAAACCGCAAAGATGGCCAAGAGCCGAGCCGTGAACTCGGTGCCCTCCTTCCCTCCGCGGAGGCCTTTTCCTATCTGCCATGCGGAGTGGGTCATTACCGTCATTACCGTCATTACCGTCATTACCGCGGCCCCGCCGTTAAAAGCGCGGTGGCAGACGGCCGGGGGGGATCGCTTTACGGCGTGTTTGAGTTGCGGTTTAATGAGATAGCGTTGTGTGTAACGTCTTCTGAGCTCGGCTGATGGGTGGGGTGGTTGTGGGTGGGGATGGGTGGGTGGGGGGGCACTTTACGGTATAGCTGAGGAGTTGTTTATGGTTTGCGTCACATACGGCATTCCAAATGGGGGGGGGTCACCCGTGTTCTGGAGACATTCTGGAAAAAAGAAGAGTGGAAAATGTGTGGGGAGGTCGGGAGGCCGTACTTCCTCCGTCGTGATGACCCTCAGTGGAGGCCTTTTTCTCCATCTTTAAATGTTTTTTAATAAAACTTGAGTGATTGTGCCCAAGGCCTTCGCCTGCCATTCAGGCTCAAACGAGCACCACTTTTTAAAGGGCCCAGCGGGCCAGACAGTCGGTACTTGAAGTGTCCGCCGTGAGGAATTTGGAAGACGACACTGTGGACGCGTGACTGTTTTTGTTATCTTTCAGCTGAAATATCCAGCATATGTCCCACCCTCCCTCCTCTCCCCTCACTCTTCACCTCCACACCCACAGACAGGAGGGTGGATGGCAATGATGGAGACACAAGCCAGAAGCTCGTCTGTGTATGGTTCTGTCTGTGTCTGAAGTGGGGCACTATCCAGACATGGGTTTCCTACACGTCATGTCTCCTTGTCGTCGTTGTCGTTGTCGTTGTTACCTCTGCCATGGAGGTTACGTTTTCATTGGGATTTGTTTGTTTGTCTGTTTGTTCGCAAGATAACTCAAAAAGTTATGCATGGATTTCAATGAAATCAGGAAAAGGTCTGAAATGACACAAGGAAGGAAGAAACGATGACATTTTGGGAGCGATCTGGATCAGCGTCTGGATTCAGGAGGCGCTCGTGTTTTCGTTTGGTGGAGGTCTGTGCTCTCGGAGTGCTTTCCTAGTTGTTGTCGTCGTTTCATTGTCGTTGTCGTTTTTGGTGTGCTGTCTGCTCTGTGCGTGTCTTTCACATACATACAAACCATGCTGAAGTGCTTCTAGCTTGTGTATTATGCATGCATTTCCTTTCGGGATTCCCGGACAGATGTAGAGCTCTCCGGCGCTTCTGTCTGCTCACAGCTATACAGTCCCACGAACAGGTATCTAATATTAGCCTGTAAACAAATACACTACCCACTCAATTGTGTTCAGCATTTTCCCCCACCCACATACACACTAGCACACACGCACACGCACACATGCGCACAGAGCGAGTACACACACGCATAAGCTGACGTGTTACTGCTGTTGCCTCTCTGAGCACATGTAGGAAGAGCCCATTTGCACACCCTCCCACAACTCCTGATCTTATTTCCATCGGCCTCCTCTTCCTCCTCCGCCTGGTGCCTGTGCGTGTGTGTGTGTGTGTGTGTGTGTGTGTGTGTGTGTGTGTGCTCGTTCTCTCTCTCTCTCCAGCTCCTGGTCGTGCCACGCTTGTGCTCTCTCTCTCTCGCTCTCTTTCTCTCTCTCCCTCTCTCTGACTCCCGGTCATGCCACGCGCTCCTCTCTCTTTTTCTCTTTCCCTCTCTTCTACCCACCTGCTGAGGAGAGATGCCTCCCGTTGTCAGGGGAGGCCGACCGGTTTGGTGCGTTGAGCGTGGAGGAGTCAAGTGTGTGTGTGTGTGTGTGTGTGTGTGTGTGTGTGTGTGTTTACAGTGTGCATTCTTGCATGCTGAGCCCTGCTGTTTTTGAAAACGCCCTGGGCGTTATTTAATTAGGAGCTTTGCTACGCCCGACTCCCAACACCACCACCCTGCTCCGCTTCACACCACTCAGAGACCAGCTCTGCGGTTCCGTCCGTGGCCTCGCACCACCACCATCACCACCACCACCACCACCCACTTTCCTCGTTAAAAGCCCAGTGATACCCACACACACACACACACACACACACACAGTTTCACGCCTTGCAGGGCAGGGCCACTAATTTACTTAGCTTAATGTGTCGCAATTGGTTAATAGGTGCTTTTCCCACTCAGCCCTGGGTAAACATGCTGTTAGCGAATAGATTCCTTGTGGATTTCTGTCCCGACAGGGACACCAAAACTGATGAATGTGGAAAACTGATCTCTTTTTTAAAAAAGAAAGCTGCTTTGGGAAAGTCTTGAGCAATACTCCTACGTCCGAATACTTCTGTGTCTCTTCTTGACCATGCTGAACTGCTGTTAAGCTATAACGGCCAATTAAGCAGTCTCCATTAGGCTGCTTTTTGATAATGGGTACTGCTATTTGTGTAGCATGTACAAGTAATTCAAAGCATTAGAAATCCACACAGGACATTTGGAAGACGTGGTCTGCTTCAGTGGATGCAGTCCGCATAAGTTGAAGGCGATGTAGGGGGTTTATAAACGTCGTCTTCTGTGTCCACCATCAGGTCTACTCAGAGGAGAGCGTAGACCCCTGCCTGCTGGACCTGCAGAGGTACTTGCCCAAATACTTTGGCCCCTGGTCTTCACCTGATGCCCCTGCAGGTAAGAGACGGCCTTCGTTGAGAAACGGGTCATTTCCTTTCCTTGCTCCACCTCTAAATATTACATACACAAGTGAAAGTTGTAACGCAGAGATAAATGAACTGCATATGAAGATAGCTGGATAGTGAATTGAAAGTGTTGTGTAGCTGTTTTACGTGATGGCCTCTATGGCTCAATGGATTAATTTATAACTGCTTTACGACTCTTTCTATACATGTAGAAAATAAATGGAAACAAAATACATGGATGCCAAACGTTTCATAATGTATGTTTCAAGAGATGCAAGAGATGAGGTGAAGTGAAGTAAGGCGAGGTCAAGTGTTGCAAGTGTACGTGTGTGTGGTTTTGTGACTTTGCAGCATCCGCCACAAGTTGCGGACTCCATTTGTTAGTTCCTGTTTTAGACACATTCAAGCAATGTGAGGCTAATAATAAATGCTGACAACCACGCGGCAGCTCAAGGAGTCACTTTCTAAGCAGGTCACCTCCATTCACATCATTTTGCCTTTGAAGTCACACACACAGTACCTTCAGACTCCACTTAGCCGTTGTGCTATAGATGACACCGTTTGAGTTGAGAACATGATATAGATGCTATATGAATCTGTTGCGTGATTATTGACGGTAAAAGCAGTCCGTGGTGATCCGTCTGTGTGTGTTTGTGTGTGTTGTGTTGCGTTGCGTTTTTATGTTGGTTTTTCACGCCTATGTTAATGTGAGATGTGTCTTGTGTGTTATGTGTGTATTTTTCCTCTATGTGTTGGAACTTGTGTTGAGTGTGTGTGAGTGTGAGTGTGAGTGTGAGTGTGAGTGTGAGTGTGAGTGTGAGTGTGAGTGTGAGTGTGAGTGTGAGTGTGAGTGTGAGTGTGAGTGTGAGTGTGAGTGTGAGTGTGAGTGTGAGTATGTGCTGAAATGAAAATGTGGCTTATGTGCTTTGATATTTGACTGATAATGGGTTTCCTGTCTATCTGTCTGTGTGTGTGTGTGTGTGTGTGTGTGTGCGCGCGCGCGTTGTGTGTGTGTGTGTGTACGTGTTCTTGTGTGTGATGTCTAGAGCTGTACCTGCGTCTGGAGGACGTGACTCGGCGCTTCAGAAAGCCGTGCATCATGGACGTGAAGATCGGCCAGCGCAGCTACGACCCCTTCGCCTCCCAGGAGAAGCGGCAGCAGCAGATCCGCAAGTACCCCCTCATGGAGGAGATCGGCTTCCTGGTGCTGGGCATGAGGGTAAGGCACACACAAACACACACACAAACACACACACACACACACACACACACACACACACACACACACACACACACACACACACACACACACACACGTGCGAGCTTAGAGCAGCAGTATGAAGTTTTGGTATAGACCTCTCCTCTACTCTCTCCTCTCCTTTCTCCTCTACTCTCTCCCCTCTACTCGCTCTCATCCTCTCTCCCTTCCTCTCTCTCCTGCACTCACTCTCCTACTCCCTCCTTTACTCTAGCCTCTCTCCCCCCTATTCTCTCTCTCCCACTCTATCCTCTACTCTCTCCTCTACTCGCTCTCCTACTCTCTCCTCTCTCCTACTCTCTCCTGACTCTCTCTCCAACTCTCCTCTCTGCTCTCTCTCCTACTCTCTCCTCTCTCCTACTCTCTCCTGACTCTCTCTCCATCTCTCCTCTCTACTCTCTCTCCAACTCTCTCCTCTCTCCTACTCTTTCCTGACTCTCTCTCCAACTCTCCTCTCTGCTCTCTCTCCTACTCTCCCCTCTCTCCCCTACTTTCTCTCCTCTCCTCTCTCCCCTACTTTCTCTCCTCCCCTCTCTCCCCTACTGCTCTCCTCTCTCCCCTCTCTCCCCTACTCTCTAGTCTCTCCCCCGTCCTCTCTCCCCTGGCTCCTGCCATTTGACTAATGAGCCTGGGCTGGAGAGCAAGGCCATCTTCAAAGCCCCCTCCTCAGTCCTCCCGCCAGACTTGCACTTTAATTACTACTCGCCAAAACCTCCGGAGAGGGCTGTGGGAGTGGAAGGCAGGGAACCAGGGGAAAGAGGTGTGCGTGCGTGCGTGCGTGCGTGCGTTAGTTGTCTGGGGGGGGGGGGGGGATGGGGCGATGTGATGATTCACATCAAGAGCATGATGTGCTTTCATGATTAAACTCTCTGACCTAAAGGAAAAATGGTTAAAAGTTCTCACACACACAGACACACCCACACACTCTCTCTCTCTCTCTCTCTCTCTCTCTCTCACACACTCTCACACACACACACACACACACACACACACACACACACACACACACACACACACACACACACAAAAATACGAAGTAGACCTATTATGTGAAAAAATAGAAATGAATACTCCTCAGAGGAAGGGCTAAATACAGTTATGCAAATCCTCAATGCAAATTAAATTCCGTCTGAGAAAGGATTGTGTCAGAATGCCACATGAATATTCACTTACTCTCTACTGGACAAGACTCTTAGACTCCCCCACACTCCACCCACCCCCCCGTCGTCTTTATATGGGCCCCTGAAGACAGAGATGTTCTTTCACATATGAGATCATAAACGTTGAACTTCGTGGAAAGGCTGTGCATTTTGGAATATGATTTGTTCCATCCGCTTGCGCAGGGGAACGTGATTTTGAGGTTGTTGAACACTACACTGTGCTGTACCGGGTTACCTCATCCATATAAATCTGTTTATGATTGAATCCCGTCCTTTCCTAACACCTGCGGTCTGTTTTTTTCCCCCTTTTTTTCAGACTTGTTTTGTTTTTCTGCGCTCTATTGATCTCCGTTTATTTCAGACTGACGGATCAAAAGTGTACTTTATAACGGTATATGAATGCGGTGCAAATAGACTATTACTTCCACTCTGACAAGTCACACGGAATTGAAACAGTTCTCACAGAGGGGCACCTTTTCAGTTGACTTAGTGTTGCAGGACAAGGAACAGATGGTTGTTTTATCATACAGATTGCCAGTATACAGGCTGTGAAGAACACTAGACGATACGCCACAAGCCATTATAGATATTCACACATCAATATTGGACACGACACTCAAACGTCTAAAAAGCCCATCTCACAGAATCATTTCACAGATCTATATGCTTGAAGTATGCTCCTGGACTTTGACTGTTCGACGAATCATTGAAGCCAGTGTGAATGAGTAGGGAAGAAGTTAATACCACCAAGCCACTGCTGAACACGATCAATCGTTAACCCATGTACAGAGTCTCGTACCTGCATCACACTGTGCTATAAACATCGCATCTGAATACTTCAAGTGCGTCTAAGTGTTTTTGGTGGTCATGGAGCAGTCATGTCACAGGCCAGAAATAGGTGCGCTCAACTGTGCGTAAAAGATACGGTTCTGGGTGCGTAAACAAGGAAACACTGGGTAAAACAAAAAAGTATATGCACTCTATAGGCCAAAACGCGTCCGTCTTGTGACATGTGACATGTTTTCAATTTAATTAAATGAGTTATAGCTTAAGGGTGCAGTCATGTCATAGGCAGAAAGCGTTTGGAGTTCTTGTCAATGTTGGTTTTCAGGCACGCTATAAAAAGGTGTAGAGCAGTCAGTAGTTCTCAAACTGTGGTACGGAGGTCGGATACGGATGGTGGCACGCAGAGTCTCTGGCGTGGTACTCTGGGAGTCTCCAAGATGTTTTTTCATGAAGACAAAATAATCACTTCAAATTATATAAAATATATATAATGAAAAGTTGTTACATTTAAACAAAACAAAACAATGCAAAACAGTATGTATGATGTAAAATACATTGAAATTGGCCTATGCTGCTGTATATTAATGCCAGTCATAATGGTGGTACTTGGAGAGTAAATTGTTCTCTGAGGCGGTACTCCTTGTGAAACGTTTGGGAGCCACTGGTGTAGAGGAGTTAGTACTCTCAGTGTTGGGTTTATTTCAGTCACGTAGGGGTCAGCTTGACTTTCTTGAGACACCGTCTTTTTTGGGTTTTTTTGTGGTAGTCTTGTTGCATGCATGCACATGGGAAAAAAAACAACACATGGAAACATTTTTTTATCTGATAACTTGTTTAAGCTTCCTTATTTTTTTTGCCTCTGTCATTAACTTCACAATCTTACTCACACACAAAGTCGCAGCACGTGAGGGCATCATTTAAGACATAGACATAGAACACAGGGCAGAGACAGAGACAGGGGTTCTTCTTGCCCCCATGGGGTTAGCGCAGGGGAAGGGATGTTAGCTTTATCAGTTAAACAGGATGTTCTTATCTCGCAACCTCCCTAAAGACCCTTCCCACCGCAAACCCCCCTTAGTTTAAACACAGTCCACAGGGGAAGGCTCTTAATTAGTTTGTAGTTCACCAAAGTAAAGGAGTGTTTTTTTTCCTAAATATGCGGTGTGTTGATGTACGTACTACCTCTGGCAGAACATAAGGTTTGGGAATTCTTGAGCTAATGGGAGTCGATTACAAAACATCACGCGACAGAATTCGCTTGTAGTCATCCGCGTGTTGGCATTGCTGTCTATGACAAAGTCGTTTTTTGTGGAATATCTTGTCCCTCTGAGCTAAGCTTCGATTTAGAGGAAACCTGAGTACAATGATGGGGCATGGTCTGTACTTCCCAATCGCTCAACATACAATTGCAAAAAAGCAAAACAAAACAGCTCACAAAAGAGTAGCCTTCTTGAATGTCAGTCAGCTGTACCGGCGAGACCACATGCTATTGTGCATACTGAAGGCATACTATACACCACCAATACAACCGGTGCGTGCAAAGTCACAAACAGGTTTTTTGTTTGTTTTGAGCGAACATTACGGAGACAAACCGGAACATTACGAACAAACAGCCCGAGGATCTAGTTCTCTGCAAACGTGTATGGTTACCAAGGGTTAAGCAATTATGCAAATTGGAATGTTTACACAAAAATGTTCAAATATAGCAGTTCAAACAAAACAAATTTCCCTTTGTTTAATGAATGCGAACGCACCTAAGGATTGCCCAGCCCTTTAACTTAAGAATCCATTTAGAATCTAAGCGGCTAGCTCATCGTTTCTCACGAGGCGATCGCCCGCCTCCCACCGAGGGATGGACCGAACAAAAGACCCGGCGCAGAAGATGAAGTGACTGGAGCGAGGGATGGTTAAAAGAGGGAGCTCTCTGGCACGAGGCCCTGTCTATTTCCCACGAGAGAGAGAGAGAGAGAGAGAGAGAGAGAGAGAGACCCCTCATCAGTAACCCATCTCCCTCCATTCCATCTAGTCTGGTCAAGTGGCGCGGGTGAAGTGACCCATTAGCACTAATTGCCCCTTCATGATAGGGAGTGAGATGGAGGGGAACTCCCTACACACACACACACACGCACACACACACACATTCACTCAAATAAAATAAGCACACGAGAGTACACACACACACACACATACACACACACATTCACTCAAATAAATAAGCACACAAGAGTGTACACACACACACACACACACACACACACACACACAAATAAATAAGCACACGAGAGTACACACGCCAAATACACCACACACACACGCCCCACACACACACACGCACACACACACACACACACACACACACACACACACACACACACACACACACACGCCACACACACACACACACACACACACACACACACACTCCAGTGAGGGGTCCCAGAGGCTCAGGGCATGAATATGAATGTTCTCTTCCCATCCCCTTTTAGCCTTAGTTAAAGTTGCACCCCTTGTGAGATGAATAATACATCATTTTCCAACGAAAGTTTGGCACTCTTTTTTAAATTTATTTATATTTATTTCAGCTGATTTTCATGCTCTGCCACTTGGAGGAGACATTCACCATGTTTGTTCGTTTCACTATTACCACAGTCCCTACTCTTGAGAAGTTGGCTTGCTTCTCTGTGTGAGCCAAACGCATTTGAGTTGTGTTTTATGGAAAACGTGAAGATTCAAGATGACTTTATTACAGCTCATTATACTTGTAGAGACTTTGAGTGGTTTCAACATTGCCACAATAAAGGATGATAATATTATGAGTACAGTGAGCAAAGAGACAACTCTGTGTGTGTGTGTGTGTGTGTGTGTGTGTGTGTGTGTGTGTGTGTGAGTGAGACAACTTATGTGTCTAGTTAAGTACGTAGATTCACAGTCTACCACTTCATATTCTGCTAAGCTTGTAGGTGCATCATAGCCTGACTCTCGCCAGACCCTTGTAGTTCCGCCATGCTCCACCAGAGGTGTTTCGCTGAGCTCCACACAAGGGTCTGGACGCGAGGGCAATCCAAACCCCTGCCAGTGATCAAAAAATGAGCAACCAATCAGGAGCGCCGAAGCGAGTGTTTGATTCAAATAACAATGGCAGCACGCAGCGAGGAGTCTTGTGCTGACATTGATTCTGCTATTTCAACCATTTTGTCGAATCTATCGAGAATTCATTCTTTAAAAGATTAACAGAGAATAGTTTTGAAGACATTTATTGGTGGCAAGGATGTTTTTACTCTTCTTCCGACCGGGTTTGGCAAGAGCTTGAAGAAGCCTAGCACGTCATTCAAGATAACAGGCAAGTGGTTTATCAAATCACATGCGAGGATGTTTTACAAGGACCCGCCTTCATAAATACATCTCCTATCGAGAAGTCCCAGATCCTTGTGTGAAGCAGACAGCGAACTACAGGATCTGGCGAAAGTCAGGTTAGGTGCATCAGCCCAGTTTGCTAAATGTGGGGCAGATGGGAAAGATAGTTAAGAGGTCTTCAGCCCCTTGAGATAGTTTCTTCATTCTTTCTTTCTGTCTTTTTCACCCTCTCTGTAGGTGTTCAAACTGGACTCCGACACCTTTGACACGTATGACCAGCACTTTGGTCGAGGCCTCGATCAGGATACTGTGAAAGAAGGTAAGGGCTGATCACACTGGCAGTTTTTAAAAAAGTAAAGGTGATGGTCTGCACACAGTATAAAAGGCAACGTTTCGATCAACAGATCTTCATGAAGATCTGTTAATCGAAACGTTGCCTTTTATACTTAACTAATAAAGATTTTTTTTGGAGCCATTGCACACTGTTCTAAAAAAATCTTTCTTAGTTAAGTATAAAAGGCAACGTTTTGATTAACAGCTCTTCAAGACCATCACCATTACTCTTTGACACGTTTTTTGTTTGACACTTTTGTTGGATGTGCGCACCCTCCTCTTCAAATCATTTTTAAAAAGTAGCTACAATTCAGCAGTTGATGCCTCAGTGTCAAATTCCAAATTGAATTGATCTCCCAGTTAGGTGTCATGTCTGTGTCTAATACGTCTCTATCTAGCCCGTACTCGGAAGGATTTTTATCTCACTTTCCCCAATCAATTAATCCTTTTAAACTGATGCCAGGAAGATTAAAAAGAATTGTAATTTACTGTCATGTCACTTAAAATGATGATTAAGGACGACGTGATTTTGCCTTTTTTTAATGATGGATTGACACTGCCCTTGGCAATAATCGGCAGTAATAAAGCTGAAGTAAAAACATTAGTCTGTCATCATTCACATCATCCATATTTCTGTCTTTTTTTTTCGTTCTCTCTGCTCTCCTCCCCCTCTATTTAAGGCCTCTCTAAGTTCTTCCACAATGGTGAGCGTCTGCGCAAAGATGCCATAGTGGCAAGCGTGCTCAAGGTGCAGCAGATCTTGGGCTGGTTCGAGGAGCAGAAGCGCTTCCACTTTTACGCCAGCTCGCTCCTGTTTGTCTACGAGGGCTCGCCGCCTCCCGCAGTACCTGCCGGCACCACCGGGGGCACCCACGAGCCACTCAGCCCTGGTGGCGGTGATGGTGGTGGTGGTGGTGGTTGTGGTGAGAGACAGGTGGTCCTTGAGTACAACAACAACATCGAGCAGAGCCTGTCCACCATGTACGCCCTCCACAAGCAAGCCTGCACCCGCCAACACCACGCCGCCATGATGCCCGACAATGGGGCCTGGAGGCACCCGGCGACAGTCGCCCAGCAACCGAACGGCAACCGCATCCCCCACGCGCTGGAGAGGCTGAGCCAGGAAGGAGGGGACGGAGGAGACAGCGAACGCCATAACGGAGCGGAGGAAGAGGAGGGCGGCGGGGGGAGGAGGAGGAAGAGGAAGATGCCAACGAGAGGGGTCAAGGCCGGCGGGGAGGAGGTGGAGGTGAGGATGATCGACTTTGCCCACGTCTTCCCCAGCGAGAGCTGCGACGAGGGCTACATCTACGGCCTGAAGAACCTGATCCGGGTTCTCCAGGAGCTACTGGAGGAAGCAGGGGAGTAGCAGCTCAACACAAGGTCTCACGTTTGGGACTCAAATCTCACTCTCTCCACTCTCTCCCACAGACACACACACACGCACACACACAGATACACATACATACACACACAGACCCCTCTTTGTGAAAAGTCCTATCCTGTGGCACACATTTGTCTGTCCAGTTGTACATGGAGGCGTGGTGGTGGCCCCAGACACACACACACACACACACACACCCACACACACACACACACACACACACACACACACACACACCCGCTCCCCTTGCCCTAAACCTCTGCACTATCAGCACTCAAACGGAAGGCATTTCCTTTATTGGTCTTATATATTTGTTTTTGTGTCTTTGTGTGTATGTGTGTGTGTGTGTGTGTGTGTGTGTGTGTGACAGAGAGAGTATTTGTTTGTCTGTCTGTTGGTTTGTTCTTTTCCGTTTATACATTTGTCAGTATCTTACTCAGGTAAAATGATATTTGTGTATCGGTCCTTGGCAAAGGTGAATTATTTCTCGCCAAGCTTGCAGTTTGTCTCACTGTAACCGTTGACACTTTGCTTCCTAGTGCTCTTGTTCTAGTGTTTTTAAGAAGACTTTATTTTAACCAGGTGTTTTCTTTTCTCCTCTTCAAAGGTCACAATTAGGAATGTGTGTCTCTTTTGTCCCAAATTTGCATTTGCTGCCAAATCGACCCTGTCTTCTCTCTCAAAAAAACCCTTTTGATGGTAACAATTGGTGAGGGTATAGATAAATGTCAACATTTTTTTTAACTATTATTATCACTTACTCACTTTATGTACTTATCATTTATATATACCATTTATACAAACAGCTAACCTGTTTTGTGTAACTCATCATACCCTACATTTTATGCAGCTTTGATGGTTAGAAAAATGTTATAAAGAATAAGAGGAGACTTGGTTTGAAGAAATGCAATCTAGAATGTCCCTCTTGTTGATATAGAGGCACTGCCAAAGGAGTTTAGTTTTTGGTTGAGGTGTATGCAACAGAATGTTACAGATTTTTTTTTGGTCACCCTTCATGCAGTCAGCGGTTAATTTACTCTCAGTGTTGCCCAGAACGTCATTGGTAGGGTTTTATCACTCCAAAAAAACAAAATTGAAGGTACATATTTCTGTGCGAGAAGAACCGTACAGGTTTTCTTTCACCACGTTAAAGCTTTTTCCAAGCCATTTAAAAAGTGAAAACAAAACAGTTGAAGCAGACCATATTTTAATTATTATTCTTTTTTAAATGTGGCAAGGAAAGCCGGAGTGATGTGAAAGAAGGAGGGGCACATGGATTTCTGCTTGAAATGTTGGTGACATAAAAAGTATATACTGTATTTCATTTAAATGTAGTGTAATGTGTGTTTAAAGACAGGAATGGCCATTTAATTCTATGATTAGTCTGAACTGAAATGCCTGTATGTTGGTCAAGCAACATGACAAATTGATTTAAGCTATAAAATATATCTTAAAGGGATATTCCGCCATTTTTGGAAATACGCTCATTTTCCACCTCCCCTCGAGCAAAACAATCGATATTTACCTTGTTCCCGTTCATCCAGCCATTCTGTGAGTCTGGCGATACAACTTTTAGCTTCAGCCTAGCATAGAGCATTGAATCGGATTAGACCATTAGCTTCTCGCCTGCTAGCTTCATGTTTAAAAGTGACTAAGATTTCTGGTAATTTTCTCATTTAAAACGTGTCTCCTCTCAAGTTAGAAAGTGCAATAAGACCAACTGAAAATGAAACCTGGCGTTTTTCTAGGCTGATTTGACATGGAACTACACTCTCATCTGGCGTAATAATCAAGGCAACTTGCACACTACTGGCACTACTACTGCTTGTTGTCTATGGGGACTATTTTCAGATGCTGCGTACGATATCACTACGCCTATGGTACGTTTGCAAGTTGCCTCGATTCTTACGCCAGATGAGAGTGTAGTTCCATGTCAAATCAGCCTAGAAAAACGCCAGGTTTCATTTTCAGTTGGTCTTATTGCACTTTCTAACTTGAGAGGAGACAAATTTTAAATGGGAAAATTACCAGAAATCTTAGTCACTTTTAAACATGAAGCTAGCAGGCGAGAAGCTAATGGTCTAATCCGATTCAATGATCTATGCTAGGCTGAAGCTAAAAGTTGTATCGCCAGACTCACAGAATGGCTGGATGAACGAGAACAAGGTAAATATTGATTGTTTTGCTCGAGGGGAGGTGGAAAATGAGCGTATTTCCAAAAATGGCGGAATATCCCTTTAAAGTTTATTATATCCTTACGTATATCCTTGCTGTGTTCAGAGCAGTGTATCATTGCAGCTAGTTATGATAATAATAATAATATTATTATTTTTTTTTTTTAAAGATGAAGCCTTCTGTTGCTGGTAACTGTTAATCCTAATCATGATGACATCTCATACATTTTAAACAGTTTTGTGATTATTACTGATGTATTTTTTTCTTACCTGTTTTTTTAGTGCTTTTTATTTCTCTGCCTCTTCCTCACTGTTGTTTTTGCATTTTTGTCTTTCTGTAATGTGCATCAGTGAATGTCAGTATCTCAAAACATCTCAAACCCCTACTTTAGTGTGAATGCAACAGGTCATTTTGATGTCTTAAAAAAAAAAATACGATTTATATATTTTTTTTGTTACGATTTTTAAAGATTTTATTTTTCTGTGTTTATCTTGATTTACTGGTGTTTTTGTTTTCTTTTGCCAGTATATGCACCTAGGGTCACCTCACTGTTATTTGCGTGAAACAAGGATTTTATTTGAGCTTGTAGCCATTTAAAAACATAATTTTAGTTGGTAACATTCCTGTTTGTGTGTGCCTGTTGAAACTTTAAAAAAGCATCTCGCAAAAAAAAAGAAATTATTTAGGAATCCTGTGCCCTTTTGGGGGCATCTTACAAACTGCCTTGGTGCCTCTTAGAATAGTGCAAAGTTATTTCTACATCTTAGAATTTCAGATTAAAATGAAAATAGATAAGGCAGTTGCAATAAAGGGGTTACAGTATGCAAGGACTGAACTTAAATAAGCCCTCGTATACGGCATCTTAACTCGAGTTGAAAATATACTTTTTATCTGACAGCACTTTATTGAAAAAGGCCGAGGCATCAGAGCAACATGGCATAAGATGTAAACACTAACAGTTTGTCCTTTCAACGGTAACGGTAATCAGCGCCAGGTTGACCAGGTTTTGATTTGGATGCAAAGTTTTGCTGTCAGACTGCACAGAATGTAATGCATTTTGATAGCCAAACCGTCTGATATAATTCTGACCAGACGTGCATCTCTATCCAAAGCATTATCATGCGTCATCGTGCAACCATGGCAACGCAGAGGTCATGTCCTAAGTGCGCCCCTGGTTGCAATGTTTTGGTTTGGGAACAGCGTTCTCTCTCGCTGATTCTCCTGAAGAGAATTTTGCTCTCCAGTTTTGTCACAGTGAGAGTGACAAACATTATCAGAACATTTTAGTGTCGCCAACAGTTCAGTTGGATTGGGTTTGTTGCTAAACACAGTAATGAAACACAAGAAAAAAAGGCTGGTCTTTCAGAAAGTGGATGTCATACCCTGACGTCTATGTAAAGTCATTTTTTTCTTATCGTAAATGATGCCCATGTTGCTCTTACCATGTCATATGTTGTATGATGGCCATCAGATAAAGGCTTTCTTTTCCTCGTGTGTCTCCATCTATAGCAAATGTCAGTTAACTGAAGTATCTTGTTTACATTCCAATTATATTTTGCTGGTTAATAGTGTATTTATGCATCTTCTGTATCGTCGCCAGTTATAATCCTATGAATTTTGGCTGGTCGTGCACTGAGTCTGGTTAATAACCCCATGTTGAAATCCTCCCTTTTTGTACTGTGAACGAACCCATTGCTTGTGTTGAACACAGTGAACTTGGAAATAAGCCGGGTGTTTTAGTGCATTTCCTTGTTGTGCATCTATCCGTGTCACTTAACCATGTTGATGTGTACAATTTATCAAGGAAAAGTCCAGGAAAGAATTTTGTCATCTGTGGTTGTCGCAGTACGCAGTATGGAAATACCTTAAAACGGAAGCAGGTTATCATTTCCATTTCTCTGTAGCACATTAGACAACATTAGCAGTGACATCTTTTCAAGGCTTCTTTGGAGTTCAGTGGAAAAACAGACACAGGTGTTCCTTACTACAGCAATGACGTTTTAGCTGGATTGGGTCAGTTTGCTCATGGAGTCACAGCGGTCATCACAAATGTAACAAGTTTGCCATTTGCTAGGTAACTTAAGGTACATTTTGTGTCGAAGGAGCAGAACGTTCTGATTGATTTTTATCAGACCTTTTTTGCTACTAAATTCCAACGGCACTCAGATGTTGTGGGGGAAAACTGATAAAGTCTTAGCTAAAGTCATTGCACTCTCACTCAATCAGAAAATGTGCCAGTCTTTGCATTCATATATCTCATATTTTACTTTTAAAGGTTTCAATGAATTATTTGTACACTGGATTTTACAATGAACAGTCAGGTTCTCAACCAATCATGGCAGCATCACTAAATGTGTGGGTACAACTTAACCAAAAATGAAAAGCCAGACTTGGCAGCACAAGTTATAGATGGAGCGAGGCATACTGACAATGAATCTCTGACTTGGAAGACTCCTTGGTCCCGAGTCTTAAAATGAAAGTGGCCCTAAGGTTCAAACTTGACTGTGCTGCTGCATGTACAATGACATGACATGACTAAGCAAGATGGGGCCTACAAAATAAAAACATGGAGGTTTGAGAATCAAGGACTTCTGAGTTTCCAAGTCAGACATTTTTATTTTATTTTATTTTTCTTGCCACGCATTTAGTTGTGCTCCTGAATTTGCAAACCAATCATCTGGGCTTTGAGTTGGTAATCTGTGTTGTCCTTTTTTTTTTAACCTCTTTGGTGCATCTCACAGTTGGTGAAATCTCTCTGCTACTAGATAGCACATCGTATAGAGAGCAGTCTGGGTGGAGGATCTTTTTGTGTCTGCTGTTGTTCCTTAAGTACATAGCTATTGAGCTAATCATCACCTTTTTTTGTAAATGAAGTATTGTAACATGTTCAAATGTACTATTTAGATGGATATAATAATGGACAAAGTAATACATGTATATTTGGGCAAATTATAATTACTAATAAAAACAAATTCCTAATGACCATGTTATGAACTTTTTCTGTGAGTTTTCTGTGTTGGGCTTGTGTACTAGGCTGGGTGAACCCTGTCTGACCTGCTGGCGAAGTTGGATTTCGCCCGGCAGCTCAGGCTGGAAACCTGCACATCTATCTCCTCTGTTCCCTGCCAGCACTTTTGGCTCCAATCACAAACTAGCTTAGCCAAAAGATGCACCGGATCATTGGTCTGATTGGTTGAAGGATTATCCAAGTGTACAGTACAGTATGGAGTCATGATTTGAACGATGCCAATAGAGCTCGACAGTTCCGCCCGTCCTCTGAGAGAGCATGCCTCTCGTGCAGTAGAAAAAAAAAGTTCAGACTCCCCATAATGCTCAATGTTAAACATTTGAGCTTAGTATGGTGACGGCCAGTCTTGTGTACCTGACTATAATGGTTTGTGGTATTCCTGGCTTCCCCCATTGTGCTCTTGATCAAAGGTATTCACCCCTCTTGGATATTTCCTATTTTTACTGCTTTTATAAGTGGAATCTTGTCAATCTTAATCAAATTAAGGTTAATTAATTTTAAAATATAAAATGACTTAAGTCAACAATAGCACACCCAATTGGATAATCAAAACTCTGTATAATCATATTAAAAACATATTCTTTGTTCCACATGTAAATTCATGTAGCTATTTATTACCTCGACCTCTGAACTTGCCTTCAGGTCGGGTTAGGCTATAGGCATTGGTAATTCACCCCTGGACCAGGATTGTGTGTGTGTGTGTGTGTGCGTGCGTGCGTGCGTGCGTGCGTGCGTGCGTGCGTGCGTGCCTAGGAGTTTGGGTTTATTTTAGACACAGGCAAGGGGGCCTTCAAGGAAAAAAGGTTGGGAAACACTGCTCTAAATAACCCATCAAGGCATCTACAACAACTCTGAAGGAGTTAAAAGCTTCAGCAGCTGAGATGGGAAAAACTGCATTCAACTATTGCGGAGTCCTTCAGTCAAAGCTCTATGGGTGAGTGGCAAAGCTCTTATTAAATCTCAGCTGAAGTTTGCCCAAAGACATGTGGGAGACTCCACGGTCAGATGGAAGAAGGTTCTTCGGTCTGATGAGACCAAAATTGAGCTTTTTGCCCATCAGATGTTATGTTTGGCAGACATCAAACGCTGCACATCACCACAAATGCTCCATTCCTAATTTGAAGCGCGGTGGTGGTAGTAGTAGCATCGTGCTGTGCATGGGGATACTTCTTGACAGTAGGCCCTGAAAGGCCTGTAAATGTAAAGTGAAAATGAATTCAGCAAAATACATACGGAACACCTGGAGGACAATCTGATTGAGTCTGCAAGAGAACTATGACTTGGAAGAAGATGTACTTTCTAGCAAAACAATGAGCTGAAGCATACAGTGAAAACTACATAGAAATGGTTTAAAAACAACAAGGTGAATGTCCTGAGTGGCTGAGTCATAGCCCCTCAATCATAGAAGAACATTTGTGGCTGGACTTGAAAAGGGTTGCCCATACCTGATACCCCTCCAACCTGACAGACCGTAAGCAGTTTTGCAAAGAAACATGAATAACATGAATAAACTAGAAAATGTAATTCCATGGAAGGAATTACCATTGCATGTAAATGCAAACAGGTTGCTGTGCAAGCATTGTATTAGTTAAAAAGACAACAGATGACACTAAAGGACTGAAATTAAGTTGCCAAGTTCAAACAAGAGTTGCAAGCGCTGACACTTTGTTTAGTAGCCTACGAAGTTCACCTATGTTCAATGTTCAAGTTAAATATGCACCAAAGTGTTCCACCAAACACACTATTGAATTTGTCGTAAGAAATAGTAAAGATTGAATCAATCTCATCAAGATTAGGCTACTGAGCCAAATTGTTAGACTGGTCACTTTACTGGGAGATTAAGGAAATATCAACAACGTTAACGTTAGTGAGAGTGTTAAATTGTAGGCTGCGTGTAGGCTGCGTGTAGGCTACAAAACCGCTAGAGCTGGAATTTTGATTTGCGACGAGAATTAAACGTTATTTTGAGCTAAAACATTATTGTTGTAGATGGATGCCAGAAAATGCTGATTACGGTTTGTAAGGGTAAAGCCTAAGCCTACAAAGTGTTTCTGGAACTTTTAATTTAGTCAGACGTGTGTGATAGATAGAAGAATATGGCAAGCTAACACTAGCTCATATCCAGAAGAATGCATGACGGAAATAAGTGGACCTACTGTGGATAACTTGACCATAAGGTAAGAATTCGTTGTCCTTACGTTTAGCTATGTTCGTTATAGAGATAGCCTACGTGGCTGTGATCATGTAAAAGCTTGACAGACGCCCGTGAGACTGTTTGTTGGTATCGCTGGAGAATTGGCAAGATTGCATTATGTGCTACAAATTACAATCAACGTTAACTGGCTGCAAGCTTTGTGGATTTAAAGATTGACATAATGTGTTGGATTTACACTGTAACTAATGGAGGCGCGGCACGGTAGTCTACCCTAACAGGGTATTACAATCCGTAAACTAGAGGAGTGGATTTGTGCGGTCCATTGTGTAGGCCTAGTCTGTGTGTGACAAAGAGTTTACGTATCCAATGGTTGCAATGCCACCTAGACGTTCAGGTTTCACGGCAGTGGTGACTTCAGCGTCAGATTGCTTCTGTTAATGTTTTCACAGATGTAAGCTATTAGAAATGAGCTTGTAGCCTTCTGTAGAAACGACAGAAGAATGCTTAAACGTGCAACTGGCATACTGATTGTCGTTAGCTAAATACAGTAGACTATAACGTTACCCAGAGCTAACCGGTTAGTAGGACAAGCCGATAACATTCAGGTTTAGCGCAGCTGTGATATATTAGGCATAGGCTACTTCAACGTTAGACCAGATCCTTGATTACTGACAGCTGAGCACTGACGTAACAATTAATCTTTGCCGCCAACGCGTCTCAACGTTAACTCTATGGGAATTTTAAAATCTTTTATCGTAAATATCTATACAAGTATAAAGTTAAAAAAAGTGAAAAATATATTGGACTAATCTCCGTTACAAGACCTCTCTAGGAGTGGTTGAATGACGTCAAACGGTTCAGTGGTTTTAGTGTTATTATTGGTCGGAAGAAGAATAATTATCCCGATAATAATAAGAAGAACAGTGATAACAGTACATTGCATTTAACATGCAATGTAATAAATGTATATGCATTGCACAGTTTGCTATACAGTTTCATTGGACAAACCTATGGGTATGGCCTACACATTTAAGAGTGAGATGTTGTTGTCTTTCTTGGCTACCTTTTGAGAACGAAAGTGGAAAGAGACTGGCAGCGCTTTACCTCTGGCCCTGGCATTGGTACAATGCATTGCCTGTGTGTGCCTGTTTGACAGGGACTGTGTGAGCAACGTTCGCTTGGGGACACAATTTGAATGCCGTTCCCCGGCAGAAACCTCAGGACAAGTTGATTAATTGACTGATCGCCTCCTCCATACCTCCACCTTCACATGCACACAAACACACTTGTTTGTGATAGAGTGAAATTGCAGGACTTCAGGACAGTTTTTGAGGCGTGATGGATTTAGACCTGCCATATTGAATGGCAAATGAAATCTGTTATCAATTAGAGTGCATGAAAATGCACTCTACTGTTATGCTGTTTATTCTTATTAGAGTGCATGAAAATGCACTCTACTGTTATCCGATTTATTCTTATTACATTGCATGTAAATGCAATGTACTGTTATCACTGTTCTTCTTCTTATTATATCTTCCGACCAAAATCAACGGTTAATGACGCTAAAACCACTGAACCGTTTCACGTCATTCAAACACTCATACAAAGGTCTTGTAACGGAGATTTGACGATTGTATTTTTCACATTTGTGAACTTTATACTTTTTGAGATATTTACGATAAAAGAATTAAACACTCCCATAGACTTAACATTGAGACGCCGTGGCGGCAAAGATTAACTGTTACGTCAGTGCTCAGCTGTCAGTAATCAAGGATCTTTGATCCAAGGCTAAACCTGAATGTCATGTCTAGGCTAGCCTACTCAACAGTTATGAAAACATTCTACCATGCCACATCAGCTGTAAATCAGGACGTTATCGTCTTGTCTCCCTGTTAGGCTACTCCTTACTTGATTTGTTTATCGTTACGGTTTGCTCTTGGTAACGTTATCAACAGCTAAATACAATCTAACCTAACGTCAACGTAAACACAACGTAAACACACTGCATTGCTATCATTTTCACGTCTGTTTGTTAGCAAGCTAGCCGCTTCAGCTATAGGGACTTGCCAGCCAGGCAATTATTTAAAGCTTTCGGTATCATTCACAAATTAAAAACCTTTGTTAACAGCTTATTGTACATTCATATGAGGACTATCACACACCTGGAAACACTTCGAAGAACATACTAGCTCATCCTGTAATATGTGTAGCCTACATAAAATGTCCTAGGCCTACTGTAAGCTAACGTTACATTTGCTAGATATCCTACCTGTTGCTGCATCATCGTTGATTGGCGTTGTTTGAGATTGTATTCCGTATTCCAATGGTGTCTATCCTTATGGCCTACTTTTAACCTGCATTAGTGTAGACATGAAGGCTATGCTATCCAACCAGTCGTTTCACTGTAGGCTACTAAAGTGTCAGCTCTTGCAACTCGTTTGAAGTTGGCAACCTCATTTCAGTCTTCTAAATTCTAATAAATGAAGAGTTATTTTCCAAAATAGCCTATACCACAATTTTGATGCATTTTCTTCAATCACTTTTTATGTGACTTTCCAAGTAATATGAGTGGAATTGTAATTGGGTTATTGTTTATCTATTCTTCTGTGTAGCCTAGTTGTCTTTTTAACTACAGGCCTAATACAATGTTTTACACAGTCAGCAACCTTTTTGCATTTACATGCAATGGTAATTCCTTCCATGGAATTACATTTTCTAGTTATAGGTCATTATTATTCTTCTAACGCTTTTTGTGCGTGCAATTCAGCTTCAACCGTTTAACATAGAAACTTCATTCAAACTGCGCTGCGTAGGTCTTACTTAGGTGACTTCAGCTATGTATTTTTCAACTTTGTAACTTTTATACTTTTTGAACTATTAAATAAAAACTATTAAAATTTCCCCATAGACTTAACATTACATTATGACATCATAATAGGGCAATTAGAATCTTATGCCAGGTGGCCAGTCCAGGTGCAGCAGTGTGGGTACCTGTTCTGCATGGGTTACCAGATCTGCATGGCGCGTCATCAAAGACATTCTGATTGGTCTATTAGCCGTTACACTTCGAGAATTTCATTGGTCAGAATGTTGTTTGCTGTTCGATAATTCGCCTGAGTTTATTGATTTCTGTTGAAGGACCCAACGTACAGCGACGCACGAGCGTTTTCAAAATATTAAACTAGCCGGCTAGCCGACTACTAGCTACCACAACACGTAGACAATCTTATTGTTTTACCCACTGGATATGTGAATTAAACTAAGAAAATATTTGTTGCTGTATTAAATAACAAATGTTTAGCCTGTCAAAACTACCCAGCTAGTCACCATACAACGATGCACTGACACCTTTTTTGTAATTTCAAACACCGATACGCTGTATTTACCTACCGATTTCGTCATGAGAACGTAACATTTTCACAAAGAAAGCATTTGTTGCCGTATTAGATTGCAAACTGCTTCTAACCTGTCAAAGCTTGAAACATAGAAGTAGCCTACCCAGCTAGCCACCAAACATTGATGCACTGCTTTACCTATCGTTTTTGTAACTTAAACAAACATCGATACACTGTATGAAATTGCACACTTCTTCTAACCTGACAAACCTCGAAACATCAAACATCGATGCACTGCGTTACCTAACGTCTTTGTAATGTAAACAAAAAAAGCATTTGTGCACGTCTTCTAACTTCAGTCTGTAGGCTCTATTTCTTATCCTGGACTGCCATCTACTGGATAGATAAGGCAACAGCCTAGTAATTATGTGGAAAAAACCTACATGTTTGATTTACCAAAACATGACTATGACTAATCATGGGGGTATACCACAGTGGAAACTTAAATCATTTGCATTTCTCATGCTAAAAATCTGAAATCAAAGGGAACATTATTATTGCTTTGATTAGTTAGCTATTCATGTAAAATGTAGCTTGTCCATGTCCATACATCTGGAAATCCATTACCACCAATATCAAACAAATCAATTCCAGAGAAAACAACAGTTTTTTTTTAAAGTATATATTTTGGGGCTTTTTTGCCTTTATTTGTATAGGACAGTGAAGGGTGAGACAGGAAGTAAGTGGGAGAGAGAGATGGGGTGGGACTGGGAAATGACCGCAGGTCGGACTCGAACCTGGGTCCCCGTGGGCACTCGGACCCGTATGTGGTATGAGCGCTGTAGCCTGCTGCACCACAGCGCTCCCCTAGAGAAAAAAACAACAGTTGACATGTTTATTAGTATGTAAAGCGTTTTAAAATGTGTGTTGCATCTTGTAAAGATATTCATTAAGAGAAATCAAGTTTCAGTGTCCATGTCTCGTTGGTTCAAGTCCAAAGGTAGACCACTGTCTAGCACCGTCTCACTGTCCACTGTTCATTGAGGCCTGTCAACCTGTGAAAATAAAACCAACAAACAATCAGTGTTTTAAACTGGCTTTAAAAACTGTGGAAGAAATTTAGCCTAAAGGTCTATAACAGGGTCTGAAATAAGGTTTTTGTCTTAGTAGGTTATTAATCTCTGCGCAAAGAGGTCTCATAAGCATCAGGCAATCAGGATACATATAGACAAAGTCTGTAGAGAAACAATCAGTAGTTTCTCACACACGTATTTATACCTTGCATCGTATCATAATACCATTGCGTTACTACACCTTCTGCACACACGACTTGGTCAATACAATGAGTTACATTACAACAAAGGACATTAAGAACATTTCTATCATCATACAACACGTGATTTGCAATCTACACACCAGATACCGAAACAGAAGAAGTGTCAAATAAAAACAATACAAAGTTAAGTTATCGGCAGGGGTGTAGTGGTAAAAAAAAAGAGGCGGGGTAAACTATAAACTCTATGACCAGGGGTGCGTTCCCCGAAAGCATCGTAAGCCTAAGATGATCGTAAAGTCCCTCTTACGAACGTCTTAAGGTTTTCTGACTCTTTGCCGAAACCATCGTAACTTAAGAGCATTGTGAAAACACTCGTAGATCTACGAGTGCTCCAGGGTTCTCGTTACTGACTAATAGCGTCTTAACGCATATGCCTCAGTGGAGTCACCAGCAGGATATGCAGGGGGATTACAACTAAGAATATAATTATCCAACTTACGTTACCATTCTTTATTGTATTCACTTGTGATGACAAAAACAGCCAAACAAATTATGAAATGAGACGTTGCCAGAAAAGTTGTCATGATCTTTGTGCAGGCTATCTTTTATTAGGCCTATGAGATAAAAACAGAGTGGTTTTAGTCTGTGCTGCGTCAAAATCTAAGTCTAGGCTATATGTTACAGTAGCCTATTCAAGCCTACACATTTCCTCATTTTCTTACTCAACCTCTTTCTTCAAACGTCTGCGTGACACCTCGAAACGTTATTGCAGGCAGCACACCTTGCTCTCACAAGTGGGTTAGCTTTAACTTCAGTGGGGCACGATTAAGAGCTAGCCAAAGCCTAATAGGCTATGTTATATCTTCCAAAAAACATAAAAATGGTGCAACAATCTAATGTTAAATAATAACAATGATGTATGCCTGTATGTGGTATATAGCCTACTTGGGATGCTTACATGCAGAGGTTTTCTATTTTCGTATTGATGTAAATTAATGTATAGATCCGAAGTTCAGACTGTGCCTAGCTGTGACGTGCAGTCACCTGACATCACCACCAAATTAGGGGATATTTCAGAACTTTTAACTAGGGGTGTGCAAAAAAATCGATTCGCATTCGAATCGCGATTCAAACTCTATCGATTCATAAAATTCCAAGAATCGATTCATATATCCCCCCCCCCCCCCCCCCAACGGTGTTTAAACTATTGTTCTAAAATTAGTTTAGTTCGCCATTCCCATAAATGGCGCCGCGTCTATTTGAAACTCCAGATGCCTGAGCACTCTTTACTTGACATACTGTAGATTAATGAAGAGTTCAGCTGAAGCGCTGAGGTAGCCTAGTCGGCGCAAACTAGGGGTGTCGCGATTTACCGGTATTATGATGACCGCAATGATAAAATTTTAAAATATGAATATCATATAAATATTGTATAAACGATATTATCGTATGACACAATCGTTTTTACATAAAAAGGCTTTACGTGCTTGTTGTTTCTCCATTTCTCTCTCTCCCTCTCGCTCTCTTCCTCCCTCCAAAAAGTCACACACGCAACTGTGGTCCGTGTTTGTTGACATTTTTTCCTGCTCGCTCCTGTAGCCTACAGCTGCTAACTTATAGCGATATCGATCCAACTTTTTTCCCCAGCCAAAAAAAAGTGTCAATTGTAACTTGGTGATGATCAGCTGATCAGATGATCATGCACATTAGTGCAGCGTTTCTCAAACTATGGGCCGCGCAAGGTGGAGACTGCTGGTCCGCGAGACATGGAGTGAAAGGACCGGTGCGTCACCTGATAATTTGCTGCGCAATTGATCAAACAACCGCGGACCGACAGAAAAAGAAAGCAAACGTGTATGCACTCAGGAGGAAATGCTGGCTAATTCGATGTGATTAAACAAACATAGGCTATTAAGTGGTGGCATTCATTGAATGCATGCGTGAGCGCGTTTGCGTGACAGAAACTGAAACTACACGATAACGTAACGTTGGTGGCAAAGCTCCGCTTCAACCTGTCGGAAGGCTATTTAATTATTTAACAACATTTAATAGAACAACGTGGATTCTCGCAACTTCCATATAAACAGAGCAGAGACTGTAGGCCTACAATACATTATTTAGCATTGAATATTGCTTAGTCAAATTTGAATACCGTATAACATGGTCAGAAGATTGTAGCCAGTCTTTCATCTAAAGATCTCCAGATTTACGCCTATCTGCATGGCCGTTTACCATAAACAAAAGTTGGTATTGTGTTTCCTGAATCCTTACATTCAGGCATTCAAATGAAATATCATTATGAACCATATCAATTTGTTTTCCATTTGCATATAGTTGCTGTTGTTTTCAGAAGTATCTCTCATGCAATCATGCAAAGGCAATGAACTATTAAAATGATATCTCATCGTAAAGCAGGCCTCTGATGTGCATAGGACATGTGCATATGTGCATGTGCATAGTTTTCACAAACTTCTTGTGAACAATTTTGACACTTTAAAACATCAGTTCTAGTCAGGTGATAAGCCTAGTGTTAGAATTAGAAGGGTAGTTGTTGTAGATATTCTCTGTAAAGCAGGGTCTTCAGGAGTTTTCGAAGATGGAGAGGGATGTCCCTGCTCTAGTAGGAACTGGTAGCTCGTTCTTTCAAATAGTATGTTTAGCAGCCAGAATTTCAAAATGTTCATGCTCTATGTTTTGTCCAAATGATGTCTCCAAATAAGCTGACATTGAGTAGAATTAAACTTATTTAATTTGTTGTGCTTCTTTTCTTATAAATTGTATGTCTACTGCAATCATATAGGAAAAGTAACTATACTGTGAATAGTTTTCTGAATCGAGAATCGTTTTTGAATCGAATCGAAACGTGAAATTCTCTGAATCGTGCACCCCTACTTTTAACATGGACAGCTCCCTTAAGAGCATCTTAAGAGCGGTGCACGCGCGTTCACGCTACGAGCATGTTCGGGAAACAGTCAGAAAAACCAAACGATCGATCTTAAGATGAATCGTAGAAAACCCTCGTAAGTTTGTCTATCCATCGTTATCGGGAAACGCACCCCTGGACCATGACGCAGTCACTGTAAGGCGAATCACAGCCTACCGGTGTATGTGTATCCTGATATTCTTTATAGGTTACCATTTGATTGTACCAAGGTTATCACTGATTTTTCCCTCACAGGTCACGTAGGGTGACCAGACGTCCTCTTTTGCCCGGACATGTCCTCTTTTTGAAACCTAAAAATGTGTCCGGGCGGAATTTCAGAATCGTCCGGGATTTTGTTATTCTAGCCTAACGTGTTTTCATCGAATTTGCATTGCTCTCTCTTTCATTCACATATTAGGCTAATCACGCCCTCCCCCTACAGTTCGCTTTGCATTGAGTTGAAGTGTAGAGCCTGACCTTAGAGCTACCGCCATTGGTCGATATTCTCGGCCTAAACATTTAATTGGTTATTCACCTCATCAGCGCATACTTCCTTGTTTTACTATGGCAACGCGCAAAACTATCCGGCATTTTCAGCCATGCCGAAACGCAAGTGCAAGTTCACTGACGAATTGAAACATAATTTCCATGTTTTCGTCTCGGTTGAGATCATGCAGAAGCAGGCAGTTTAGGAGGACTGAAAAGTATCAGCCATTGGACAACTTTTCAACTTTAAAAGTGCAATTAGGTTTTATTTTTTATTATTTTTGTTTTACCATTGTTGTGACTATACTTTACATTGTATAGCCTACAAAGTGAAGTGTCCTCTTTTTTGCCAACTCAAATCTGGTCACCCTAGGTCACGCAATCACTAATCAATGCATACATTGATTTAAGTTCTTTGCTAAATAGACTCAAGGAATAATATGGTTGAAATCTCTCTGTTCCCTCTCACACAAATTAGCCCATCTCTGTTCCTTCAATCTCTGTTGTCTTACCTCTTTCCCTCCTCTTTCCTGATCTCCTCTCTCCATTTCCCTCCACAATATGTCTCCTCTCTCTGCACTCCTCTGCCTCACCTCTGTCTGTAAAATTAAATTAAAATGAAGAAAAGATAGTTTAGCACACTATGTCCTGTCGACAGGCCACGGGTGGGGTGTAAGTAGGACAAGACACCTGTCTCTGCCGGGAGTAATGCGGAGTGACTGACAAGGGTGGTCTTGCTAGAAAAAAAAATCTGTGGAAGACAAACTCTGAAGATATTAGTAAGTATACGTACAGCATGGTGACACACACCCATTTTTTTTTGGCCCACCACCACCCCCCCTTTTCGGGGGACAACTACATTCTTAATAAAGCAATGAACTATGAAAGAGAGACAGGAGAGAGCACGCTGTCATTCATGCATTGAACGTGCGCTGTGCTGTATTATTGCTTACTGTGTAGCACAAGTGGCCTAAATTTAGTTATATTTTTTTATGGGATAGAATGTAGCCTAGTTGTATGCCTGTGTGCGTATCAGACCATCTCTCCTGCTCAATCAAAATGTATGCGCATGGATATAGTTCTGCATTAAGTTGATTAGGCTACAGTACGTGTTCATTAGCTATTCTAGCAGGGGGAGGTGGTGGATTTAAAAGTAGCCTAGACTATTTGCCACAGGTTATTGCGCTGTCGCTGGCTGGTCGTCAAAATCATGCAGAATTGCTACGTTTTCTAACCGATGAAATAAATCACGGTTTGCAAAAAAACATTGACGGGTAAACAGGGCCTTAGTGTACTGCACTGAAGGTAACACAGACACACACACACTACAGTACAATAAGTCATCACTGAGCATACCTGAGCGCCAGAGGCTGGTGTGTCCAGAAGGGGACGTTCTGGTGGTTGGGAGAGGGAGAAGGGGGTCACGGCTGGTGGGGCATGCCTGCACGAGTCGACCTCCATGGCGGCAGCGAGAAGAGTGGCATCCGATGGACCCTCGTCAACAGGTGGACCGACAGTGCCCAGGGGCGGTTGTGCTGCCTTCTCCACATCCCTGGTCAGCACATACTTTTTCAGGTTTGTCCCTGGCTGCTTCTCCCTCTCCCTTGTGGGATACAATGATGGTCACAGCGTATCCCACGTCGTTGCCGAGTAGCCACTGGAATGTCTGATCCCTGTACTGGCCGAGCTGCAGCTCGCAGGCCGGTGGTTGGTGGGGTCACCTCCCTTCTTCTAGCCCTCGCCTCAGAGCGCACCAGTTCGGGGTTCTTTACCAGGGCAGTGGCAGAGACCACTACCTTTATGGAGGGGTCAACTCTGACGTTGAGTCCTTCTCAAAGCGGAAAATGGGCTCCATTTTCTAGAAGAGATAAGATTTCAATCACTATCCATCTAATACACATCAACTGTTTAGATCCTACTAACCCATTACTGTACACAATAATACTTATTCATCAACATACATTACACATCAGGTGTCCTGTTTACACATGTAAACCATATTTACACTTCGAATTTTCAACTCCAAACTGTAGCAACTATATCTATGTGGTATAAGGAAGATACCCAAGAAGTCTGATCAAAGACTAAATACATTTTGAGAGATCCCTAGCCCTTGGAAAAGACGTAACTAAAAATGTCCGTTCACCTCCTTGTATTTAACTTGCAAAAATCACGACAGGTTTGTTTACACGCCTAAAGCATGTTTATACTTCAAATTTCGACTCAACATAGTTGAAACACCATGCATGGGGTCTTAATAAGTGTACCTAGTGCCCTATAAGTGTACCATGTTGGCTGGTCAGGTTTTTAAAGCATTTCCAGGGATACCATGTCATTACACAGCAGTGGCAAGCTAATTTATTTTCTATGTTTAGGATGCTAATAGCGATTTACGCTAACGCATCTAAAGCACAGTTACACTTTACATTTCGAGTCCACACAATTAGCAGTAAGCTACGATACCTTAAGTCTCAAAAAATAAACCCAATAGTTGGAATAGTATTTCAAACACGTTTCACCGCGATGAGGTTTGAATGTGACATGCTAACCTTTACCACGATAATGCTAAACTTGGATGGCTATTTCACTGCTAACTGATTCTTTTCTCAATAAAACTACACTTTCGCTGTAGCACATACTTTTACAACCAATAATGTCTTACCTTGTAATAATAATTGTCCGTTCTCGAGTCAGATAACTCCATCGCGGTTGTCACCTTCGTCTTCGTCGTCGAATGAACAGACATTGAACTTGCCATGTTGTGAAAGGGTCCTCTATAAATATTAAAATATTAAAACTTTAACTTCAGGCATCGCCTGAGCAGCTACGCTTCTAACCCCGCCGAATTCTACTCTCGGCTTTAGACCAATGAGGTGGCGAAAAATCATCTATTATGACGCGCCATGCAGATCTGGTAACCCATGCAGATCAGGTACCCACAGCAGCTCTCTCTCTCTCAGGCTTTAAGCATACAATCTCATTAAGACTACAGATCCTGTTTCATACTTCCTATGTCCACAACTGTTTCAAAATAAAAGTCCTCACTGCAATAATACACTATTAAATCATTTAACCATTGAAACTACTCAACTATTTAACTGTTCAACCATTCCAACTGTCAGTTATCATCAACTATGCCTCCAGTCAACTACATGAAACCTCCATGTACCTAGCAACCAACATAGCAACCATTAAAATTAAGCGTTTATGACCGTTTCCATAGCAACCAACATGATTTTACTACAGTAACTTCTTTACTCCTGATAGTGGCCACCATAGATACCCTATCAACAAATGTTTCAAAATAAAAGTCCTCACTAGCAAGTTAGCTAGTTAACATTGTTAGCATTTTTAGCATAACTGCTAGAAAGGATTTGCTAAGTTAGCTAATCAACCTGGTTAGCATTGTTAGCATTGTTAGCATTTTTAGCAGAACTGTTAGAAATTATTAGCTAAGTTATCTAATCAACCTGGTTAGCATTGTTAGCATAGTTAACATTTTTAGCATAACTGCTAGAAATCATTAGTTCAGTTAGAACTGTAATGTTTAAGCTTTAAACTGTCTACCTTCACACTATCAGCTTTCTTTAAACTATGCAACCACATTTTTGCATTTTCATGCACTCGTAATTTCCCTGGAATTACATTCTCTAGTTATCGATATTATAGTCTTCAGTCACTTTTTGTGCGTTCAATTCAGCTTCAACCGTTCGACGTAGAAACTTCATTCAAACTGCGCTGCGTAGGTCTTACTTAGGTGACTTCAGCTATGTAATTTTCAACTTTGAAAACTTTATCGTTTAATTTATATGAATTTTTAAAAACATTTTTTCTCCCATAGACTTAACATTGGATTATGACATCACAATTAAGTCGTTAAGCAATTAGAATCTTAAGCCAGGTGTTCAAAGCCACCTGGCAGCAACTCTCTGTCTCAGGCTTTCTGGCTCTCTTAAGACTACATATCCTGTTCAACTGTTTCCTCTACCCACAACTGTTTCAAAATAAAAGTCCTCATCATTTTTGCATTTTCATGCACTCGTAATTTCCTTGGAATTACATCTCTAGTATTTGTGTTGTTGTTGAGGGCCCACTCTAGCCCGGTCTGTAATTTGTCCTGCTGTGCATTAAAGCAATAGGCCTACACCTTCATTTAACTAGTGAGGATATTTATCAGTCATAATAAAATTGTTATGTACCTAGTGCCCATAGTAATGACACAAATGAAACAAATGGTTTCCCAGAGAGGCCAACAGGCAATAGTTTCATGACAGTATCCCCCCTTCTGCATTACAACTTTATTTGGTTCGATTTAAGTTGTTTACGCTAGGCTACTGAATAAAGGCAGTAAAATTACGTTGGCCATCGAGGGAAATAATTGCTTAACCGAGTCACCCCTGAATCGCACCCGGTCTTCCTCACGGCGGCGCCATTACGCTTCTGATACTACTACACCACCTTCCATTCCAGACCAACGCTGCTATCACTATCACGTTTGCTGTCTGTCAGTTGAGTGGTACAAGGTAGGCTATACATTTACCATCAATGTGGCTAATAGATTGTTATGTTGAAAGCGCTTCCTCGTATGAAATGTAAGCCTACCTGCTAATAGCCTTCAGCCTCGACGTCTCGCTGGTTTGATTGTCCAGCATTCAGAGCAAACGTGGCTTGCCTCAGGAAATGAACATTGGCCACAGAGATTACATTTTCGAATCGTCGTCGTTTCAAAGTAACAGGCAATTACCATGCGATTAAGCATACGATTTCACTACCTCTCAGCTGACTGCACTCTTTAAACCAATCTAATTTAAAATTATTTAAGGTTAGGATTCAAGTAATATCGCAGGTAAAGTGAATTTAAATTCACTTCACTTCAAAGTAGGTTAGGCTAGTTTTTATCTCATGCCAGAGCTAATTGAGTCATTCATTCCACTTCATGTGTAACTCATATTCTTGAATTTAGTTTATCATCCTAGCAGTAGGCTATATGTTAGATCAAACTTTTCCCAAACTTTTCAACTTCCTCCAAAGGTCATTTTGATTAGGGCGTGAAAGGTCTATTGTGTGTGAGAAAAGATACATGTCAGTCAGCCCAAAATAATGGCATGTAAATAGATCATGTAAAGTAGTAGTATGTATTAGTAAACATTTATGACAGTGGCGTGTTAGTACGGAGACACCAATATATGCTGTGCAGATATGCAGATATAATTCACACTGTGAATTGTGTGAGGATAATGATATACCTTAATTCATAGATCTAGCCATAATCCATCAAATGATGTATTCCATCTGCAATAGGTACACTCTCAGTGACCCCAGTACCATAAGGTGATCAGATGTCCGAGACCGAAACCGGGGACATAATCCCTAAAATGAGGGGAAAACGGGGACATTTTCAGTTTGACTAACAATCTGACTGAAATACATGAAAGTTTTATCTTCAAAAACTGGGGACATAGGTGGTTTTTCTGTATTTTCCCAGGAACAGGCAACCAAAAACGGGGACTGAAACCGGGGACGTCTGGTCACCCTACAGTACCACCACCACCACCATCACCACTTTATCTTGCTAGCTGACACAGCCCTACAGCATCCACTTATATCATTTTTTAATGCCAATAAACATTGTCTGCCTTATATTCTTTGACAACTGCATTTCCCATATAAGCTCATGTGTTGTCTGTTTTATGTGTTGTTAATCTAGAAAGGATTTCCCCTATAGCGACAGTAAGCTAACTGAAATAGCCAATCAGAATCATCACTGACGGACTCAAGGCATGATTTGGGATTTATTATTCTAGTTGTTATCAGATTTTGGGTTGTTGTCGTTGTTGTGAACTTGTGGTGTTTTTTGTTCAAACTTACAGCTGTGCTCTTGGTCCTGTGAAAAGATAGCCATATTAAGTCAGTCTCGAATGTTGGAACTGGTATGAGCCTGCCTTGTCCCATCTGTTTACATTCTGTGTAACCCTCCCGAGTCAGTGGTCGGTGGAAAAATGCTAGAGGGAACACCAGATTATGAGATATTTAGTAAATAAAACAGATGCTTCCTGGTGGCAAAATTGTATCTCCAAAGGCATGCAGGGATCCTCAGAGGCTTACATCTAATGGACCACGCTGGTCAAATACCCCTCCCCGCCGGGAGTGTTGATGTATGCAAACAGAGAAATGGTATTTATGTTTAGGATTTCAAGCATTTTTCCACCAAGCACATCAAAATCACTTCACGCTTTCTGAATATCAAAATAATTTTGTTCCTCCTGGTAGGGCTTCCTTTAGCTGTTCTTGTGGAATCACAGCACAATTATTCACAGCACAGCACTGTAAATCATACACACATCTGTATGCACAGTAGGTGTAAAAGTCTGGCTTCAGACCACAGGTAGAACCAAATACATGACAGGACTTTTACTTTCTGAAGCTGGACATATCATAACACTGTACAAAGTAATGTCTTGTGTATATGCATGACTTTGATAGAGTAAGTTTCAAGTTTGAAAGGTGATCAGTTGTTATTTACTTTATATCCTAATTGATTTGAATTAGTATTGCAGATTTATCTTGTAATTTAGTCATTCTGCCTATTTAAATGGAGAAAAGTAGGCCTATCGATCTACAGTTTGGTATCATAGTGCAACAAAATGAACATGGAATGAACAAGCATGTTAAAGGATCTGGTGAGATCTCAGCTTCTCGGGGTCACAGAGAAAACGGCACGCATGAAAAAAAACTAAAACAATCAGTTTTACCTACCTCGAGTTGCCACAGCCAGGAGCTAATGCAGCCATGGCTAGCTACAGTGCTCACTCTGGGGGCATGTAAATGTGAGCTCACAGACGAGCCCCCAGAGTATATGGGGCCATCTACCTAGCTGCGTTAGCAGCTGCTTGTAGCAAGTCAAACTAGGTAAAACCGATTGTTTTCATTTGTTTTGTATACCGACAGTAGGCCTACTCGGTGACCTTGAGAAGCTGAGATCTATGTGAAAACTCGCTGGATCTCTCCTTTAAAGGTAAAGGCTATCAGATTAACAGGTCCTTCATGGGACTGCCAACTAGTCTGGTTTTCACCATACTAAACTCAATCTTTTAAGATTGAACATTAGTCTGGCGAGGCTGCGCTTTGTTTCTACTGCACTTCGCGTCGCTTAAGTTTCGTTTTCGGCGCGTCACCGCCGGCCAATAGCGTGCCAGGACTAGAGTATGGCCGTTTCTGATTGGAGCCAAAGATTCTGGCACTAAACAGCGAAAATAGATCTGCTGGTATCCAGCCTGAGCTGCCGGGCGAAATTCTAATTCCCCGGAAGTTCAGGCACGGTTCACCCAGCCTAACTGCCAACCTCACTAGAGGGAAAAACTGAGCACATTTGGGGTGATGCACATTTGAACACAAACAGCCACAGAAATCCCAGGTGAAATGCAAGGTCACTTTTTCAGTCACGTTTTGGACAACATTGGGCTCTTTGGAGGACTACTGTTGAAAATAAAACATAAAAAAAAGCCAGACTGGAATTTGCTAAAATGCACATTGTCAAGTCACAATCCTTTTGACTGATGAGATGAAACCGGAGCTTTTTGGCAAGTCACCACAACTCTATATTCACAGACAGAAAACATAAGGTGTCAAAGAAAAGAACACCATACCTATTTTTGGGGAAAAAAAAGAAATGGCGGAGGCTCGGTTGTGTTTTGGTGCCACTTTGCTGTGTCTGGCCCAAGGTACCTTGAATCTGTGCAGGGCTTGATGAAATGTCAAGACTAGAGGCATCCTGAAGCGAAAAGCCCAGAAAGCTCCGTCTCAATCACAGGTCATGGGGGAGCTAAAACACACAGTTAAAAGCACTAGAAAGGAAGAGAGGAATGGACCAAACAGTGAACAATTCTGAAGTGGCCTGTGAGTCCAGACCTTGAATTCCCATTAAACATCTCTCAGAAGAACTGAGACATGGAGTCAATGGAAGTATACAGGTGCTACTGTATATAGAGCTCAAAATCTTGCTTCGTATATGGTACCCCTAAATTGTTCTTTAATCCATTTTGAAGGGTCCATCAACGGAACCCCTAAGGGTTCTTTAACACCTGCATGGTTCTATATAGCACCCCAAGAACCCTTTTTTCTAAAGAGAATAGCATTCCAACTTTAGACAGCTGAAGCCATTTTGGTCAAGAAGAGGAGGCAGAAGTACCTGCGGACAGATGCAGAAGTCTCATTCAGGTGTACAGAAAGCGTACCGTTATTTTTTTCCATCCTATTTTCATCTGTTTTATTATTTACGATATTTTGTTGAGCAACGTCTGAATTGCATTACACACATGGAATAAACAATGATGAATGTTGAATAATTTCTCTGAACTGACAAACTGAACCTTTTGTGAAAGGGAACCAATGATTTTAGTCGTAGCTACATGTTCACATGCCAGTTGTAGATAACAGTTCTACATAGAAAAAGGAAGGGCTCTTTCTGTTAAGAAATAACAGAAAGAATCTGTTAAGTTCAAGTTCAAAGTTTATCGTCATGTACTCATAAATAAGCCAACCCAACCGCAACAAGCATTTATAAGTATTGAAATTCCTTGTGCTCCATTCAACTACAGAAATAAATTAAAAAGAAAAATAAATAAATAGATACTATAAAAAAAGAGGGGTTGGAGAGCACCAAGGGACACCCAGGAGCAACAGGGTCATTCAACTCCAACCCCCCTGGCTCTAGCAGACTAAGCTTGACCATGGGCCTTTCTTCTCCATCGTCCAGCTTAAAATGTCTACAGGAGGCATGCCCTGATGAAGGCCAATGTGCCCGTAACGCATAGGCCCATGTGCTTTTAAATACCCTTGCCATGAACCATTATATTTCTAAAAATCTCGGAGTGCCTCTGCTAACCCTTTTTTCCTTTGGAGTCTACAGGAGGCATTTCTGTCAGCGTGATGTCCTGTGCCAGATAGGTCGTATGCCCCACATGGGGGCAAGCAGGAAATGCAACCTTTCAAACCGCATAGTCTGGCTGTGGCAGGTCGAAGCTAAGGTCAATAAGAAAGATATGAGGACCTCAAACTTTAAATAAAGCTATTTCACTGCTCCGGCTTCAGGTCAGGGGGACCAGCTTCTCTGTTCATGATGTCAAAAAGAGGAATGGAACACTTGCATGTGCTTTTGAGGATTAAGGTAGGGATCAAAGAGCACCTTGAAAAGCTCAATTTTCCCATTAGTTACTTGACTCTCATGACTGATGACAGATTGTCTCTTTAATTTAAGCAACTTTTTGGGTTACTGTCTTTTAATAGGATATGGAGGAAATGGATACTGACAGTGATTTTCAACCATTTTCATATTTTCGTGATGTAAAGTTGACGTAAACTTGAATGTTATCATTATTGAAAATGAATCTTTAAAACTCAAGATTAATATATGAAAGGCATCCCACTTGTAGCTAACACGGATGCCAATGGCAGAATTCAGGTGAGAAAGAACATAACAGGATTCCTTAGTGGTCATAAATCAGCAAATCAATTATATTGATTCTGGCACAAACAAACAATTAGGGGAAAAAACATTGTTGTTCCTTTTGTTGTTCTTGTTCTATTTTCTCTACCGTAATTTCCCAACTATTAGCTGCAGTTTATGCATTCATTTTGCAAAATTTCTTCAGCTGTGAGGATACATTACTGCACAAGTAAACCCACACAGACTAGGCCTATATGGTACAGTGTATGACCTAGAAGTGAAATGAAAGTCTCAAAGCGCCCTCCATGACAGCTTAACATGGATTCAGCTTTGAAATAGGAAAGAAAAAATGTCATCTCAAATGTGTAACAACAACAACAAAAAAAAACACACACATACATTTACAAATCACTGTCTCAACCTCACTTTTCCCTGTTTGTTTGCGTGTGTTTTTGTTCACCTAAATATAACTAATTCTCCAGACATCCATCTTAAGACCTGACAGTTTGGAGTTTCATTGTGTTGCTGGAAGCTTTCGAAAAACCACAAATCCCGAGAGGTGAAACAGCAAGAAGGGATGGCCCCAGCCTGACGCTGAGGAAAGACTCCCTTGCTGAATGCTAACTCAAGCTCAGAGCCCACAGCAGCCTATGCCAGCCTAAACCAGATAACACGCAATAACAAGCCACATGCAATATGAATGAATGATGTGGGGAGGCGGGAGTGGAGGTGTGTGTTTCTCTCTGTGTGTGTGTGTGTGTGTGTGTGTGTGTTGGGGGGGAGGGGTGGTTGTGGAGTCTTAGAGTTAGGATGTAAAATATTAAGATGTCTTCTCACTCATTCTCTCATTTTCTCTCTTTCTCCTCTCCTGGTCTTTCTCTCTCTCCTGTGTCTCTCTCTCTCTCTCTCTCTCTCTCTCTCTCTCTCTCTCTCTCGAATCTTTTGCCCTCCAGCGTGGAATGGGACTGTCCAAACACCCTCGTCATGCCACCCCAGCCCAGCCCGCACACCAACCCCTCAAGGTTCCACTGCCCCACACCACCCCCCCCTCCCCCTCCCCCCACCCCCCCGTGAGTCCCAATCACCGGGCCTCATGAAATATGGATGAGCGAGAGGAGCACAATTCTAATTTGCAGTGGCACTGATTGATAAAGGGAGCTGTAATTGCATGTTTGCGTCACTCTCTTGCTGAGCATGGCCAACCTCCGAGGAGAGGAGAGGAGAGCGTATAGTGGGGAAGACAACAACTAGAGGTCGGCTGAGGATGCGCAGAGAAAAGTAACCCCGCAGTATACGTAACTCACGTCTATCGGTCTTGAAGACTGGTGTGACGTGACCAGACACGTTCACTGCATTCGTCCACTGTGCGGAGTCAACAGGTGAGCAGCTGGTCCTGTGCCCACAAACGACACACACACACACACACACACACACACACACACACACACACACACACACACACACCTGCCTGAGGTTTGTCCTCAACACAACAACAAGGTTCAGCAGACATACAAAATGGTCTGTTTGCTCAAAACACATTTGTGACTGAGTGAAGGGTCTTGGTGGCAGATTCTGGCAGACAGGACATGTTGGCCGCGGGAGTTGCATTCATCCACTGTGTGTGTATGCCCTTTTGCATTAGAGATCAGCCAAAAAAAGTCTGATTCCCCTGTTAAATAAATAAAAACCAGGGAAATATTATTATGGTTCAGCATTCTCCCCTCATGTTCCCCTTGAAAAGCACAATCTCCCTGATCAATCAAAGCCTTTTATTAAATTATACATAAAGCTTAGGTTCCCTCAGGTAACACTGCCTGCCACCTCATGCATACAAATGGATCCCTTGGCCCAAATCACTGTCTTGTTGTGAGTTGTTTATTTGTGGTTTGTAAAGCAGAATGAATTAATTAGATACTCGTGTTAATACAAATGTAGCTCAAATGATCTAAATACACAGGTTGTATAGTTCAAATAATCGTATTAATTTGTGTCTAAGGAAACTGCTTAATGCAAGAGGGTCTTGTACATCATGTAATGTTTCCTATTTTTAGAAACACTCATGTGTGGAGCTTTCCATAATACTTCATTACTATAACATTTTAAACTTTGTGATCAGTTAAAAGTAAGAATAACTACCTCTTGTTACACTGTTGACGTCAAAGCTATTGGCCACTTTTGCGATTAAATGTCGAGTTTTAAAACATTGTTCTATTGCGACTGAATAGCTTCTAGGACAACATTGTGCTCTTTTGTGCATTGTGGTATCACAACCACTCTGAGGCACGATTTCTTTCTTTGTTCCACCGCTGTAATTCCAAATGTGTGGTATTAGCAGAGAATGCTGACGACCATGCAGGAGTGGAGTGGAGGCTTGCCATAGTATATAGGACGTGATACAAACAGCTGGGTAGCCGACCGATAATACCAAAACATCAATATCTCTTTTCCATTTCAAAGCAAAATTGAATTTGAAACCACATTATACAAAAGTGAAGAGAGAGAAAAGTATTGTCTTTTTCCCCCTGTTTGATGCATTTTTTTTATATACAGGACCCCATTCAGTTTGATTATTCTGTTTGTTTCAATGAAACTTTGTGTATAAGTATGATTATTGATTATGACTCACTGTTGTTATGGTCTGCGAAATGAATAATGCAGAGGAAAAGAAAGAAAGAGAGAGAAAGAAAGAAAGAGAGAGAGAGAGAGAGAGAGAGAGAGAGAGAGAGCCATATTATGATATCGTGCGTTGCAGGAGAGGTGTGTGACATTAACGCAGAGTTGTTGCAGCAGCAGCAGCAGCCCCAGAGAGAGGGTAGTTTGCCTTGCCATTGCCTGCTATTACACTGCTGCTGAGCCATCCAGGTGTGGGAGTAGGTCTAGGAATGCCAAAACCCGAGGAGAATCCCTTGATTAACAAGGCCCATAATTTAATCGGCCACTCCAGTCTTTGTTGAACTGGCAAAGATCTGCCTCTCATCAGAGTGGATCAGCTAATGGCGCAAAAGGGAATAGTGTGAGCTGCAGCTAGAAACCGTCCAGCAAACAAGACCTCCAGAGGCAGAAGAGACAGGTAGTGGATCTCGTGGTGGTTCCACCATGCAGCTTGACTTTATCGTTGACAGTTTAATGAAAAACAATCAGCGCAGACAAGCTTCTCACAAATATCGTTTTCCACAGGTGGTTTCCGTGGCTCATCATTAAACCTCTTCTCTGCGCGCCGGCGGATTGTTTGTGCCAAGGCTCCGGCGGTGAAGTGCTCTCCATGTTCACCTGCCTGGGACGTTGCTGTAAGAGCCGCAAAATGTGACCTCACCAATCCACATCTGAACCTCGTGGGACTTCTGACTGATTACTGATGATTCATAGCCAGTGGAGGTACTGTAGGTTTGAGGTTGGTGTTTGTGACTGAATTTAGGCTTGAGTTTGACCGCAATGTCCATATCCATCCACTGAATAAATACAAGAATGTATTGAGACTGTAATAAGCAATGCAGGGATGTCTTGCCAACGTTTCATTGTCTTAGCCAAGTACAGGAGTCCTTTCAATACTGCACACACACACAAATAATTGGCAGAAAGGGATACGATACCTGTCTCATTGTTGGTTGGTTACACTCCGTCCGCCTCTTTTCATTAGAGTTTACAGGGCCCAGGTGAATCCATTTTGGATTCCTTTCTTCTAGAATATCTATTTTCTCAGAAGATGTCCAGGGGAGTTCTCCAAGTGTGTGGTTTTGGAGATGAACCTCGATAAGTTAACACAAAGAAAGCAGTGAACTGTGTGGCAGAGAGCCACAGGTCCACTGGCTGCTGAACAAAGCCAAACTTTAAGTTAATTTACCGTTTTAAGTTTTTTGTATACAGTCATGTACTCGGAATACCCCATGTATTTGCCACCCAGGCCAAAACACACATCACAAAACAAACATTGTACAGTATTTATTTACTTTTTATTTGTTTGTTTGTTTGTTTGTCTGTTTATTCAAAGGAAGGCTAACATTCTTGTGTCACTAGAACTACCAAAGTATCCTTGAATCTCTTATCCTTTTGGACCCATCTGCCTTATCCATCAGTTCACTGACCCTCGGAGAGAGCTTATTGAGCGGGGTGGTCGATACGCCATGGTTCCGCCTGCCCCCCCCCCAGCACTTCTGCCCTTCCCCGACACCACCAAGTGGGGCAAAAAAGAGACATCCATTTGTTTTCCACACTTTGTGATTCAGCACATCTAGGACAAGCAGGGTGCTCTCTGCCAGTCACCTGGGTGATTGAGGGGGTGTTGTTGTCTACATAGGAAGTGTGGTGCACTGCGAGCTGGGAGTTAGTGCTCCCGCGGACGAAATTAACTTTGTTGACTCCAGAGAGAGAGAAAGAGAGAGAGAGAGGGAAACAGAGAGAATGAGAGAGAGAGTGAGTGAGAGAGGGAGAGAAAGCAAGAGAGAGAGAGAGAGCTGAGAAAACTCAAAATGAAATGTGAAGTCATTTGGATTTTTAAACCTCTTCATGACGATGTGTTGCTCTCTAGACCGTGCTAGACAAACTCCTCTCTCACATTGTTTTGGTGCCGGGAGAGACATACATCATTCACAACTGACTGAATGTACTCAATTCTTCACAACATAATAGAGACTGTGGAGCCGTGAATCAAGCCAGATTACATCCTCAGACAGCCTAAAATATTTCCTTTTTGTTGAACTTGTATCAACCCCAAATGTCTGTATAGTATAGGAGCTGTGAGAGGAGGTGTTTTGTTGGTGGTTCGCGCAAGTAAATCCTGGCTCTGTGCTGCCCTCTAGGGATGGTGATGTGTGAGTGAACAAAAGAGCAAAGGTCACAAGTCCTCTCAGGTCTGTTCCACCAACAGAGAACCAACCCCCGTTCTGGTTCATGTTCCAGATATTGAACCGGAGCATTACGATCAAAAAGGAATCGGTTTGGAACCTACAAAGTTGGTTCAGAGATGGCACTAGAAAAGTAGTTTTCTCCTGTGAACCAGAATGGGAGTGTCATTCTGCACTTCAGTTAGGCAAGCAACACCCTCTGCTGATGATGCATCCACTCAGAGCCAGTGGAAATGTGATCTGGTTCGATGGATAACTAGCCAGACTATGGGTGCCTCTCATGTAAAGTCTATACGTCCTCCCTCGCTCCTCGGGCCTCGATCCTCACTGATCTACATAAAGAAAGATAGACGAAGGGATACACTATCGTTGTTACCGCCCCATCATTCTTTATGTAGATCAGTGAGGATCGAGGCCCGAGGAGCGAGGGAGGACGTATAAACTTTACACGAGAGGCACCTTATGTGTGATCTGCAAGAGAGAGAGAAAGAGAGAGAGAGAGAGAGACAGAGAGAGAGAGAGAGAGCTAGCTAGCCAGTCTATCATATGACAGATTCTCAAAAGAGAATTGGTCTGGAAATGCTTTACTCATTTCCGATTTGCAACTGACATAATCATCATTGGAATTAAACTTAAAGTTGGTCCATTCAACTCTTACCCAATCTTTTCAGAAGTACAGAAGTGTGACACAATATCACATTTATTAGGGTTATCCAATAGTATTATCTAAAAACATATCATGGCAGTATGTTCACACTGTATGATTTAGAATATTATTTCAGTGTAACATACAGTAGAATCGTCAACAGTCTCTGTAACATTGTCATCAAAGTTTTTGAGTGCAGCTCATCTGTAGTGTATCAGTATGCAAATGACTTCCAGTTCTCATTTGTCCTTGACATGCTGCCAGCCATTTCTGGCATGAGGATGTGCCGACAAAAGGAGTTTGAAAGCATTATATTATTGAGGTGAATTATTCCTTTAATCAACCTGAGGGTCATCATCTTAAAGGGTTCTACAGTGAACACAACACATAGCACTTTTGTCCTCTGCTGTGTGTGTGTGTGTGTGTGTGTGTGTGTGTGTGTGTGTGTGTGCGTGTGTGTGTGTGTGTGTGTGTGTGAGTGAATGTGTGTGTGTGGGGGGGGGGGGAGTGCGAGAGAGAGAGATTATTTTATTCGTATTTGCTGAGGTGTTAATGGTGAAATGATGGTTGAAGTTAGATCGGCCCATGGTAATTAAGAACTGCACCACACTGCACAAGCAGACGTTTTAATGGCCACAAAGCTGCCCAGGGAGAATGAAGTAGAAACCGATACCCCTTCAGCATGGAGCGGGAGCTGAGAGGAGTGGACTCCTCCCAGGTGATCCGCTATGATGTAATGCATGTGTTGCCAAAAATGATCTGCCGTCTCGTACCAGGTGCCATTGTCGAGGGCCCGTTCCCTCAATAAGGAAGGTTAATGATATCATTCATAACCAGGAGTCACGAGCAGTCGGCCGTCCAAGCTCGTCAATTTTTCAATAATATTTTAGTTCCCCCCGTGGGAAAAATTGCGATCATGACATTTGAAATAAATGGCACTTGGAATTTCCCCAGAGTCAAGCGCAAGGAGTTGAATGTCATCTGAAGGATGATCAAAAATCGATACGCCATTTCGTTTTTATGCCCTGACCGATTCAACTCTGGCCTGAATTTTTAGCAGGCATATCTGGCGACAGGCTGGACGCCTCATCCCTCCCTTGATTATTTAAAGGTACTAGGGTATGGGATTCGCAAAACGGCTGGCAGATTTTAAAAATACACAACTCAAATAGTTCTACCCTCAAATAGACAACTCAAATAGTCCTGCCCTGAATAGTCCTGCCCTTGGGGTCAGAGTACAACCGTTTGATTGACAAACGTACTGTCCAATGCTGCTACTTGGTTTTCGATAGAATTGCCTTTAGTTTTTTTAGCCCTACCCGTTCCACAGATGATTGACATGTTTAATTTCCATCTCAGTGCTTCCAACTCAATGGCTGTAAGTGGGTTAGGAATAGGATTTGAAGTGATTTTGCAAAAATGGACAAAAAAGAGAATCCCATAAGTTTCTGAAGTCAAATTCCTACTTGAAACATTAAATAACCATGCGTTAACGCTTCCTCAAATGCTACAAAAAAAGCTACAAAAAAAAGACACGCGTCGAGTACGACAGATGAATGTCCATAGACCCTCACTCAGCCTCTAGTCAATTATCTCCATAACAATGAACTATATGCTTCAGGTTGGGGGACGTTCCTCCCTTCTTGTGCTAAATAATGAATGATGACCTGCAATACAAATCACCTCAGTGATCCGCGCCGGCCTCAAACGGTGGCTGCTGCTAGAGGAATATTTGAAACGGCACCTTTCTGCCACTACGTCCAATTAACGGCTGGCCCATAAGGGTTCTAAAGGGAGATGAGATTTACGGCTCTGATGCTCTTTCATTCCCCCGTCGCTTCTCATATACAAGGGCAACGAGGAGGTTCTGAAGAGCCCGGAGATACTGCAATTAAGAAGGCAGATGCACCAGCTTGGATTTGTAACAGTGGCCGACATCTGAACGTTGCCACTTTAATGGTCTTTTATGTCGAATGTCAAAGAGGGGTATTTTTTGGTGGGGGTTGGTCGAAGGGATTTTGCAGGATGCATACATTTTATAGAATATTGCATACGTTTTTTTTATAGGCACACAGAGGCCAATGAAACTTGTTAGTGACATTTAATGTTTGGATGAAGTAAAATATCTGCTGATTTCACCAGAAATTTTACGATTCATTTTCAAAATGAACTGGTTCATGGAAATATGGATGAAAAAAAGTTTTGGATACAGTTCAAGTAGAGAGAGAAAGGGGGAGAGAGAGAGGGAGAGAGAGAGAGAAGGGAGAGAGAGAAAAGGGAGAGAGAGAATAACTGAAAGACAAAAAAGCATGGTCAATAAAAACGAGATAAGAGACATGAGAAAGAGAGAGAAAAAAGGGAGAGAAAGAAAAACAGAAAGATAAAATAGCATGGTCAACAAAAGCGAGATGAGAGACATGAGAAAGAGAGAGATAGGGGGAGAGAGAGAAAGAGAGAAGAGAGAGAGAAAAAAAAGGGAGAGAGAAAAACAAAAAGATGAGAAAGAGAGAGATAGGGGGATAGAGAGAGAGAGAGAGAGAGAGATGGGGATTGGGGGAGGGATGTAAGTGGTAAGTTAGATTCTGCGAGACGGAGAGAGAAAACTGAGTGAACAACCGGGGCAACTTGTTGGCCTTTGCCTGCCCTCTTGCCCCTTCCCCTCGTGCCCTGCTCCTCTCCAGTGGCAGTGTGTGCGCTGGTGCCTGCTGGGGTCCCATCAATAACCCAGCGCTGCCGCGCTCGCCGGCGTGGAACGTGTCGCCAGGGTCAGACAGCTCCGTCTGACGGGCAAACTGTGTCTCTGCCCGCAGATGCAGTACGTCATCCTCTTTGAAGCGTTTTCCAAGCTCAGTGGAGAGGCTGGTTGGGCGATGCCTGTGTGAGATTAGGAACTTAAAGGGATAGTTCGGATTTTAAGACACGAAGTTGTATGGGTTCCCTGTCAGCAACGTAGTGCATCAGCACTGACTTACCCCCGACAGCGTCCTGTGAGCCGAGATCCAGCCGGTTTTAGATCGTTTTTGATGCTGAAGAAAGTAGTCCGGCAAGTTTCTGGGGTCACGAAAGTAAAGTGTTTTTCTTCTCAAAACCATATGCGTTCAACAGAGTGATATATTTGCACCACAAAAACGTTGTCCAGGAAAAATTCAAACCTCGTTATCACTTACTTATTTTTCGCGATTCCTATCACTGCGCGCTACTGACAGCTGGACAACGTTTTCGTGGTGCAAATATATCACTCTGTTGAACGCATATGGTTTTGAGAAGAAAAACACTTTACTTTCGTGACCCCAGAAACTTGCTGAAGAAAATAGTCCGGCATCAAAAACGATCAAAAACCGGCTGGATCTCGGCTCACAGGACGCTGTCGGGGGTAAGTCAGTGCTGATGCACTACGTTGCTGACAGGGAACCCATACAACTTCGTGTCTTAAAATCCGAACTATCCCTTTAACTTCATCTCTGGGGTGTACTATGAAGCAAGGCTTACTATGAAGCAAGTCTTACGCTTTACTTGAAGGTATCTACATAAGAGTGGCATGACACTGTCATGAACATGTCATAAACATTATAAATGAGTCATAAACGTTTATGACAATGCCTCTGTCACTCGCTTCTGTCAACTGTCATTACATTTTTATGGTTATGGTTACAGTACACAATTTAAAAGTTGGTAATACTACATTCACTAGGTCACATTCCTGGAATTTGCATAAAGACAAATAGCATAATAGAGGAGCATGTTTTGTGAAGCCTCGGGCCAGGGTCCTGAAGTGCTTTGCGGAATCGTGCTGGAATCGTGCTTGAATGGTGCTGGAATCGATTGCATAGGCAGGAGTCAAGCAGGATTCCGCCAGGCACCCCTTTAATCTTTAACTATGGAAGACGGAAGGTGTGAGGGGAGGTGGTGGGTTGCAAGCCGAGTAACGCCGATGCTGCACTGACCTAACCTGACTGATTGGAGAAGGAGGCAATTATAAACAACAATGTAATAACAGTAATGCAATTCAATCAATGAAAATATGGAATACCAATACAAACCAAATGCTTCATAAACTAAGTACATGTTGAACAGATATGCCTTTAGACCCCTCTTGATAGGGTTAGTGATAGGGCTATGACAGTGTCATGCTGAAATGACAGTGTCATGCTGAATGCTTAAAACAATATGTCACCTCAGTTATTTATACATTTTGTAGACACTTTTATCCAATTCACATATGCCAATTGTATTCGGAGCCATTGTTCCCAGAGCAACTCAGGATTAGGTGCCTTGCTGAGGCACACAGCAGTGGAGACCAGGCATTGAACCTACAACTTCTCAGGCTACTGCTTGCTAGCCCAGCTCAGAGCGGAAGATGAAACAGAGTGGCGACACTCCCATAGACCTCCATAGGAAAAAATGGCTGCGCTTTTTCCAAGCTATTTCCTCGTTATGGGACTTTTGGAACTATTTACAGCCAATCTCTTGGTCAGTAGTTAATGAGTTGAATTGAATTGATTACACCTTCCAGCATCTAGAAGTACATCCCACCCTCCTGCAATTCAGCCATTCAGCGCAGGTTTTTTGATCGCGTGGCAGCGACATCAAAGCGTGTCACAACTCTCTCTCTCTATGGCTCTGGCCAGCTCCTTAACCACTACACTACCCCTGCCCACTTCATCAGAGGCAATAACATGGAGTAAAGCAATCTTTTGGAGATCATCGGTTAGTCCTGAAGTTACAGTTAAGGTACAGTTAAACCAGTGACCTTGTTTCATAGTAGGCATTTTACCCCTCAGATCACATGCTCAACACATCTCTACGTGTCTCTATACCATACCACAAACTGGTACCTCAACAGAAGGGTCCCCTAAAACAGTACGGTTCGGTACGCTTATTTAGGTACGCTTTAGAACTTCTCACAATCGAAACACAAATAATTGCGGACCGAACTGAACCGAACTGTACCGTACTGCTCGGTGGAAACGAGACTTTAGTGTTCTGAAGCTTCAGGAAAAACTCTTCCACCATCTTACAAACATTTGTGCTAAAGAATTATTTCCAGTATTATTGTGTTTCGTTCTAAATTCATCTCAGTGTCAAGTCACAACACTTCTCAAAAGACACTCACAATTTGTGTGGTCATTCACTGTTTCTAAAGCGCTACTTTGAGATAGGCCTACAAAAGGTGTTCTGGTTTGTAACAAAACCCACGTGACAACATACATCCTGTTTGTTATAAAATCTCTCCTATTCAAATGTATTCACAAAACCCTGGGTACATATACACAACCACCCAAAAGACTAAGTGCAAATCAAAGAGAGATAGAGAGAGAGAGAGATATAGAGAGAGAGAGAGAGAAAACAAGTCAATGCCATGGTCACACCATTGGCAAACACCAGGGTTTGCTCATACATGACTTATGGTATGTCATCAACAATTTAATGTGTCTATTTCACACTACAAGGTTATGGACCAGTTGTAAAACTTCACCAGCCAATTTTCATATTTCAGACCAAGGGTGTGTGTGTGTGTGTGTGTGAATGCTTTTTGATTGATTTCTCAATGTATTGCACCGATAAGGGTTGGCTGTGCACCCCCCCCCCCCCCTCCCTTATTGATCTATGAAAGTCTGTCCCCTCCTCATGGGGATAGTTAATATCACATTGACTAAACAATACACCATGAATATCCCACTTCATGTACAGAATGACCTCAACAGTCCACACACGTGCCAGCCACAAGATTGGCGAATAAGAATAACCATCAGATATCGTTAGAGAATGGGACGCTGTCTTTCTCTAATCATTTTTTTTTTCCAAGAAAATGGGGTGAAAAAAAAAAAAAAACGCTTTTCACAACGCTGAGATTTTAATTATGAGCTCAGGGTTTAACACTGACATCAATCTGGGCAGGCTTGCTTGTGAAACGCTAATGGGGTGGAACTAATGAAGCAAATCCAATAACTTCAGTCTTCTTCTTTTTTCTTTTTTTCTTTTTTTTTTATTCGTTGCAGTCACAACTGCTCTGAAAACGTTTACTTGTCGTCAAATCCACACAGCCCAGTTTTCTTGTCTGAACACAATGCCCTCGGTTTCGGCTTCAGAAACAGAAACGTTCCAAAACATTTCGTCCAGCTCCATTTTAGGGGGTAAAAAAAAGAACACAGTTTCTAGGAAAGACAAACATGCAATCATGTGCGTTCGGCTCGGCATAAAGGTTTTGGATGCAGCTGCGTTCGACACAATGGCTTGGCTCTTACAAACACTGCAGCACTCCAGCCAAGCACACAATCAACCGCCCCAGCCCATATTTCGAGCCACGTGTAGATTACCTTTTAGGCAAACTCCCACAGAAGAACACCTCTGTCTTCTAAAAGACACTATTGTTCTCATTCTCATGTTGTTTTGACGTTTATCATTGTAAATCTTGGCAGGTGGAGGACAAACGTTTTAGTTTAGCTGTCTAACACATGATTTTTAGTATGGGCACAATTGATTATAGAGACACACGCACAACCACAGGTGTGCAATGTTTTTTTATTGTCTTGTTTCATAATGGGAGTTGTGTGACTTTGGAAACACATGTTTTGAGGATAATGACACAGTAGTTCACATAAGATGCTGCCTTCCTAAAACACACACCTTCAACAGACTTACATAATACAGTTGAAAATGAACATGCTATTGTGAGAATTATTCACACTGACCACATGTTGTGTGGACTTTGTGTCACTTTACAAAGGCCTCCAATCTCTTTCAGACACATTTTTATGTTTTATTTTTTGGATAGTGTATTGGAATTGCCGTAGCTCGGAGGCTCTTGATACAATCATTAATTTGTTTCTGCTTGCAGTTTGTGGCTAACAAATCATTCAACACAGCTGACAAAGTCATCAGCTGCTTCGCAATGAAACCTTAAACATCACTGGTGTCAGTTTTATCATCTGCATGGCAACTTTTGGGAAAATAATCATTTCAACCGGAAGCATAAGGGAACACATTAATCAGCTGAGATGTCTGTTATGCCTGCGGTCTGATAGGCTTCTGGTGTAAACATATTCTTCATTTAGCTTCTCCGTAACGCTGGAATAATGAGTTATAAGAGAAAGTTTTTGGTATTCACTGGAGTTTGAGCCAGTAGGTTCTGTATTTTAATGACCTGTTTGGATAGCAGCGCTAATGCTAAGGACTTTTTTTTGTCGGAGAGCTGACCTTGGGCTGACCTTGGGCTCTCTTTTGTGTTCATGCTGGTTCAAAAGGAATGATCCGTGTTATGGTGTATAGCAGACCTGGGCAAAGTACAGCCCGCGGGCCACATCCGGCCCGTGGCCTTTCCCAGACTGGCCCGCGTAAGGTCCATGAAAAAACAGTAGTCAAGAGCCTATCATAGAGATAATGCACGCAAATCAACAGTTCGGTGTTTTGAGTTCGGCCCTCCTAAACAGTCCCAGTTTCTCATGTGGCCCCTTGGGGAAAATAATTGCCCACCCCTGGTGTATAGTGACCCATTGGACTAGTCTAGCTATCACCATACTAAGCTCAATCCTTTAAGATTGAACATTAGTATGGGGAGTTTGCGCTTTATTTCTACTGCACAAGAGGCGTGATCAATTGCCATTGTTCAAAAGACTCCGTACACTTGGATAGTCCTTCAACCAATCAGACCAACGATCCAATACGTCTTTTAGATAAGCTAGTTTGTGATTGGACCCAAAGGTTGTGGACAGGAAGCAGCGGAGATAGATGTGCAGCTTTCCAGCTGGAGCTGCCGGGTGAAATCCAAATTTGCCAACAGGTCAGGCAAGATTCACCCAGCCTACCATTGGGCCAGATCAGGGGCAAGACCATGTCAAACATCTCAATGTTGAGATGCTCCAACAGTCACAGTAAAATATATATTCAGAAAGTACAAAAACCAAGGCCTCCCAAAGTAAATCCCCCTCCAAATTATGTATGGTGGGTGACTGTACGGGTTTCCGTAGGCTAAGTGTACTGCCGTAGCAGCTTCTTTTCCTGTGTGCTGTGTTTTTTTTTTGTTATTTTTAACAAAAAATTGTGGGCTAACTCCGCAGAACAGCTTGACCTCTTTCTCACCATGAAACGCACCATGTGTGAACTCATAAACACCCACCGAGTCCTTTCATAGCCTTCCCCCTTTCATAGCCTAGCCTCGTACTCGATCGCTGGGCCTCCTCAGCACAATGGGTCTGTCTCTACAGCTGGAGGCCTCCTGCCTAGTGCAGAGGGACTTTCCCATTAACCCAGGCCCGAAAAAGGCCCTCTTCATCGGGGGGAGACTTGTCTCAAGAACAGAGAAGCTCCAGGTTGCCGCAGCAGAAGATGAGAGTCATCATGTGGTCAAAAAAAAAAAAAGAGGGGCGCTGCTGCTGCGATCGACATCAAGAGAATACAACCACGGGTGCAGAGAGAGAGAGAAAAGAGAGAGAGGGAGAAAGAGAAAGAGACAACCATCTTGGCGCATGCTGCTGTCCCTTTGATTGGTAGAAAACCACCCTGCACAGATTACTCTGTTTGGCCAGGCTCAAGCATGGTTCCTTGGGTCTAATAAGCCTCATTCATACACTTAGGAGTCCATTGTGTTCAGTTTCGCTGTGTTGACTGGGTTTATTTCCCACGTTGTTGTATGCCAGCCCTATGTTTGTCTGCCACAAAAGAACATTGCCATCATATGATTACACACAGAAAAAAAACACACACAATGATATAATAATGTAACAACCGAGTACAAAAAAATATGATTACTTCAGCTGGTGGATTAAATCTACATCTGTGCCAGAGTACAAGAAAACAAATCAAACTGATAAGGGAACATTTTCATCATGTTTCCTCTGATGGTGTTTTTTTTCAGTATGAACTTAAATAACACCTCAGCTTGTCTAACTCTGTATGAGCCAAACACACAGTACATACTGAATCATTACAGCACAAAGAACACATCGCAGTAGTTAGTAGGTGAAAGAAAAAAAGATAGCAGACGAAAAAAAAAAAAAAACAAGGAAAGGAGAGAAAGTGTTAAAGCTAGGAGGTGGAAAAAGCAGATAGATAGAGAAGTACTGTAGATGAAAAGAGACAAAGAGAGAGAGAGAGAGAGACAGAGAGAGAAGGTGAAGAAGTGGGAGATCTGGCTTAATAAGACATTAAGACATTCCAGCAGTGAATATATGAGAGTGAGCACACTGCACACGGACGCCACCGGACAGTTCTATTCATGTAATTAACGTCCGTTGTCACGGGCTCATTAAGTCGCTACCTAAGCTGTGTCACTCACCGCCAAACTAGTGACGTCCTCCGTGCTTAAGCCTTTATTAATGCAGAGCTCTATCTATCGCTGAGGGAGAGAGGATACTGTTACACTCTTCTTTTGGATTCATTCACACTCGATGTGTATTTTTTTTTTTCTCCACAGCCCTGGCAGCTCAGTAATTGTGTTATCTGTATAACAGGGAAGAGGTGTTTTAATATTCATAGCAACTGTGTCGGTGCTCATCAAACAAATAAATGGATATCAGTGGCAAGGGTATTGAAGTTTCACTACCTGCTATATGCGCTTACAAGTGGATGTGCAAAAAAAATAACAAATAAAAAAGGTAACCATGATGCAAACACAAATGATGGTCACTCGCTTTGTTTGTGCAAGTGGCAAATAAAAATCTTGATGAAAGCATTTTCTGCCCATATTTGCATGAAGCTTGCAAGAAAAAAAACTACAGGTCTTGCAAATAAAGATCTGAATAATAAGCACTGTGTCAATCAAATCTCTGCATAAGAAGTATGTTGTGTCAAAATCAAGCCCGTCTTGATGATGGATTTTCTCTAAGGAGTGTTAGGCTGGGAAAGTGCACGGTTTGCAAAAGCACAACACGTAGTGAATATGCATATGATTAAGTATCTGGAAAAAAAACAAAAATGCTTTTTTTGTCTTGAGGAGGAGGACACTCAATCAGGATACCCCACCCAGTTTAAGAGGTTGCAGAAAAGTTTTTTCTTCTTCTAATAAACCTGAATGGGTTTGCAGATGAAAGAGTATTCAGCCTGTAATGGACTTTGGAGGACCTTGTTACAAAGTGTGCCGGATTTAATCCTGGATGTGAATCACACATATACACACACACGCACACACACACATTGGAGGTGTGGAGTAGTATAAAAGGTAAAAAAAAAAACTTGATTAGAAATGCCTTGTTTTGATGGTCACACACAGGCTCATTTCATTCTAAGTAGAACTAATTCAACTCAAAAATGCACCACCTAAACTGTTGTTGTTAAAACGGTCGATAAGAGGATAAAGACTCATATTTTCTCAAAAAAGGTGCATAAACCTGAGTTAACAAGCCAATGCTGCCTAGTTCTGAATTAAACATTCCAGCCAAACAGTTTAACTTGGATTTTTTTTTTTTTTTTTTAAACAAATGTCTCATTTTGTTATAAGTTGCCCTGGTTAATTATCATGTTGTACTTATTCAAAAAACAGACTTAGGAGAGATAAATATTTAAGCCTCCCAGAGCTCTCTGTTGTTGTTGACAGCTGGTGTTGATGTGAAATGAAAATGGCTCCAGCTCCATCAATGATGGAAGGCCGTGGAAGACGTTTTGTGAGAAGAGAGACGTGTCATGTTTAATCCCTGTCTGGTTGTGTCGGATAGAAATCTGCATCACTCGAGTAAACGTGCTCCTTCTCTTCTCCCTCCCTCCCTCCCTCTCTCTCTGTTTTTTTTGCTTCTTTCTCTCATTTTCTGAAAATGTAAACATCTTCGACTCACAACATTAATTCAAATCTGTAGCCCATTTAAATGTTTGACACTACTGACATGACAATCATGTCCCTGCTTTCCCCATGATCTAGCACTCACTCAGCCATTGTTCATGATGGGATGGGGGAAACAGTATATTCTTTACCTCCATATAAGATATTTATGGTCGTGGCAAACATATTTCTACATATCCACTAAAGGTGACTGCATTTCCTTGACAGTCTTCTTTAATGGAACTGATTCTGCAGTGGTGCGAATGTGACTGATTTGTAAACCACCCCAGTGGCGTGTGATTAAAGTTCAAATGAAAAAAAAAAGAAAAAGTCTGTAGAACAACAACGTCTTCATGCATTGCCACTGCGTGTTATCCATTGCCTCCTCGTGTGCAGAGTCAGAGTGGCTGTGTAATTTACAATCCGACACAGCATTTTATTAAGTGTCACGACTGGGAGAGTGCTATGAAATGAGGATGGTTTATGACGCCGGAACAGTAGCCGAAAAACAGGGTTTTATTTGCAAGTGCAGAGAGGACGAGTGTGAATAGACAAGATGAAGGAGATGAGAAGTTTTTTTTTCTTCTTTAAGTTAATTTCTGGGGGCGTTTTGCCTTTAATTGCAACAGGATAGTAACGATTGACAGGAAATAAGACTGACAGAAAGATGGGAGAAGGGGGTCAGGACGTGCCCGCAGGTTGGAATTGAACTTGGGTCCTGGTGCACTTAGACCCCTGCATCAGGACAATGGAGATTAGAGATGATAGGAAGGAGAGAGATGGACAATGGGATCAAGAATGACCTCAGACGACTGGACCCATATATGCTGAGCCAGGATGCTATTGCTTACACCATAGCTCCCCCTTGAGGTGAGGAGTTTAAGTTCATTTTCTTTTGTGTGATTGTGTCGGTAAGACCTGACCGACTGACTAAGAGTCAGCCAGTCAGAGTCCATCTGAGGCGGTGAGGCCTTGTGGTTTGAGTCTTAGACAGGAAATTAGTTTTTTTTTATACGACAGAAAAACGTACTATCTGAGCTTGGGACTTTTCCACAGTTCACTGAACACCGACTACCTGAGACAAAGGGGAAGTCTTCTGTCTGTCCAACGAGAGAGGGAGGATTTGACAAAAGCTCCCGAGGGATAAAGTGCTCTCCGAACTGCCTTCTTGCTCGTTTCGGACCACCGCCACCTCCACGTCGTTAAAGTGTGTGTCATTCAGAGCGTGGAACCTCCCCAGTTTGTTGTTTCTCCGAAACCCAAAGCATCTACGAGAGGAAAAACAAACAAACGGGCAGATCATTAAAGCAGGAGGGTATGAAGAATCCCAAACAATCATTTCCACAAAACAATTATATTCGACCTTTCTCAGCGCAGACAGGCTGTGTTGGGCTGTGTCGACTCAATAGTAATTTGTCACTGAACGGAAGAGAGTCCTCAGATGCGATGAGAATGCAAGGAGACGCAGAGACATGACCGGCACTGCCTGCCAAAGACAATTCAGGATTAACAACCCTGAAATTACGTTTTACGGCAACCGACCGATTCCGCGGAGGGAAAAACATATTGGGCAGACTTCGCCACAAAGGAAGGACAGGAAGGGAAAGAGAATGAGAGCGAAAGAGAGGAGAAAGGAAGGGGGGATGGAGAAGAGGGCAACGGAGGGGACAGGAGAGAGGAGGGTAAAGAGAACGAGTTGAAAAGATGGATGGAGGAGTGTGACAGAGCACAATAGTGAGAAGGAGGGAGGGAAGAGACGATCCAAGATGGGAGAGGAGAAGACAGCAATCAGAAAAAAGGAACCAACCTGAGTTCTGAATGCTTGTTGAAAAGTTGTGTCCTGATAAACCAACCCCCCTTACACACTTACCTGAGGAAAAAAAAGGTAGAGCCAGGCAGAGACCTGAAGATATCTAGCTTCCAATAAGTGTAGGAGACTCTTGAGAAGTGAATGAGACTCTGTCAGCCAGTCAACCATAATTAGCCCAGATATGTTCAGGTGAAATCAAGCAGAAAACACTACTATGATCAGACCAGAAGCAGTCATTTAAAAAGGACAGCCCCAGGCCTAAGAGGAGAAGAGGTTGGGGGTGGGATGGGGTGGGGGGAAGGAATCAGAGGCAAGAAAGATAAGAAAAGGCACCAGAGACAAAATGGCTGACGGCTGATGAAGAGAGAGAGGGTAACATGGTAATGACGGGCTGTGGGAGTCCGCTCCGAGGGAGGCGAGAGTTGACAGACACATCGACAGGCCGACACAGACAGATCATCAGGGGGTGATTCATGACCACGGAGAGGCAGAGAGAGAGAGAGAGACTGACTCCCTCTAGTCCCCAAACGCCTCTGCATTTTTAAAGGCTTCAATCTGTTGAACTTTGAAAAGGCCCACTGTTGAGCTGAGCTAAGTTGAGCCGCGTCAATCTCCCTCTCACACACACACACACGCGCACACAGTCTCTTTTCTCCGGTGAGGTTTTGTTGCGTTTCTCTGTGATTGATCGCGGCCGCTCGTTTAATCATTTATGCCGCAACTTTTCTCCGTGATAATGCAAACTAAACAGAGATACACGATTAATAATTAAGACTTTAGGCATTGATGGGACCGGGCGAAAAAACACCTTCTCGGGGGAGGCATTTGTCAGTACTGCGCAGGCTAACGGATGCAAGCTCGACACAATTCCCACCAATCAAGGTGACATTCTGCCAGTGTCTCTCAGCCTGCGGCAGAACAGGAAAGTGTCCGATTGTGACGATTTTCTCTCACTGTGTTTGTCCAAATAGAATCCAACAGGAATATAAAGCATCAGACACTGCTTTGTCCAACATGATCCGTGATTTGACTTATACAACTGTCGTTTTTGGAGCACACTTTGATTGATTGACAGATTGATTGATTATGACAAGACCTTTTGAAAAGGGCTCTTCATACAAATGATGACCTGATTTTGTAAATAATTTGTTTAGATTCAAAAACATCTCCTTGGTTGACTCCTCACACTGAAATAGTTGCTGAAATGATGATCTTCGACTCGTCCCCTTGTCGCTTGTGTGAATAAGGTCGTGCAGTGATGCAGTGTGTGAGAGGGGAGCATATTGTAAATGAGAGTATTGTCATGTGTAGGGTACCACCCTATCAGTTACACATTGTGTGTGGGAAAACACTGATGCGATCCGTGGTGACTCAGGCACCTACAGGTCCCCACCTTGTGACCCCAATTTGGCGCCGAGTCAGAAAGCCAGCGCTGGGCTGACGCTTGGACTTGGCAGAGCCTGCGCCCGAGCCCGAGCGACTGTCAGTCTGCTACTACGAGGCCACTGGCTAGACGCTGGAACGTAGTTAAATTATCCAACATAGAAATTTGATTCTGCAGCCAAGCATGTAATTCAGACGCATCCGGGGAGCAGCACTCTGTATTTATGACCTGATTTTCTCTATGACATTGCGTCAGTGTTTGTTCCACAGGATTTGTTTATGTCAACACAACATCACACGCCTCCACCCGGTTCATTACTGCCGTGCACATCTCCACATCTTTATCATCGTATTGACGACTCCGCCCGCAGACTGATTTTAATGTCACTGGTGTGGGAAGCGAGTGGATTTCACAGGATTGGCAGGATACTTGAACAAGTCTGCAGGGCCTGGTGGAGTGAGTTACATTGGAAAAAAAACTTTATTGCTGGATTTATTACAGCACATGTTGAAAAATGTCAACTTTCTCTAATCTCCGAAAACTTGTTTGGAAGATCTGAGCCGAGTCAGGTGAATTGCGTGCTCTTTCGGGTGAATTGCACAGCCTTTCATCCGAATTGAAAGGCATGCCTGACATATCCGAATGAGGAGATAATATTATATGGACAACCATTCGTATTAGCAGAAACGGAGGATGTAGGCACGTACACCATGGATTGTTAGTGCTGAAATATAACCACGAGTAGAAAGGAACTCAACATCCTTGTCTTATCCATCCGTCCTTATTTTCCCTTACATTAGTTATTCATCTCTTATAATGGTCTCTGTTGTGATAGAGGGTGAAGTTGACCTAGAATTGCGCAACAGTTTACTCTGGATTAAACTGTTCACATTTGAATCTGATGATGAGGGGACATGGTGGACTCATTCTTTATCTTTCTTAAATGGATACAATGTATCAGTGGATGAGGCTAATGCAATAGTTAAATTTAACAGTAAACAATTAAGAATTTAGAATCTACAGGAGAATAGCAATAATAAACAACAATGTCAATTTAATCAATAGCCTAATGAAAAGAACGAAATACTATGATACCATAACACATAAGAAACACTTAATAAACTGAGAGCATGTTGAACAGATATGCCTTTAGACCCCTCTTGAAAGACCCAAAGCTATCACAGGAATGGAGAGCACAGGGCAACTCATTCCACCACTGAGGAAAAGAGTCTTGATGTGACCTAGCGTTTATGGCTGGTCGACACAACAGACACTCCTCAGAAGACCGCAGTGGGCGGCTGGGGATAGAGACATGGGGTTCAGCACAGGATGTTCTTAGAGAGTGGACAAGCAGTCCACAGTATCTTCTAGCATTTACATAATGAAATCATTCCCAGATAACAAGATCATGTCTCATAATTACAACATTAATTTGATCTCATTTCCTCATTATGGTGAAGAAATGTATTTATTCTGATATAGCATCGTAATTCTTCAGTGGTAATGACTTGCAAGCAATGGCGTCAGTGCCATTGTGTTGCTGCTCTTCGTAAGTCAAACCTATTGTTTGTTCTTGGCACAGTCTTCACTAGTTCTCTTTCATATCCGTTCAACCACTTTTTTGTCTGGGCCCCCCCCTCCGCCCCCCCAGACGATTCCAGGGATTGCTTCTGTTTCTGTTTTTCTGCTTATTGATTTGGCAGCGTGTTACTGGAGGGGTTACATTTACTTTGTTTCGTTATTTCTTTATTTGTTGTTGCTCTTTTTTTCCCGGCTTGATATTCAGCAGCTTCCTGAATGTCTCAGCTAATTGACCTATCGATAGTGCGCTGTGGGTGGGTGTGGGGAGATGGGGGGGCGTGAGTGCTCAGTGAACCAGGTGTAGCGGCAACCTCCAACCTTGCCCTTCTCAAAGGAAGTTTCCAGAAAAGAATAGCCAATTTTGGTCCGGTATTTATGTACAGTACTCAGATACAGCAGGGATGTGGTTGAGTCCTCGAAGAACAGCAGTGTTGCTTTCTAATGTGTTTAGCTAATAAGTAACAATGAGAGCCTGTGTTCTATGATCAAGCATCCCACTGAGGAATTAGTCCACTCGCTCAGAACACTTGTAGAACGTGCTGGAGAATGCGGATGAGGTGAAGAGAAGTGTGTGTCGCTGACAAGAGATTGCCCACCCGGAGGAAATTCCTTCACAGATATATCAAACCAGTGGGAATTTGTTTAACAATCTGGCAGTCGACATGCACTTTTAATAGAGCAGAGGATAGCGGATTTTATTTTACACTGCTGTGAAGTTTGAAGGCATGAGTGATAAGATTAAAGTCGGTAATTTTGGATGTGACTGACATACTTTCTCTGTCATTGGGAGCGCCTCTGAACTCAATGCCAGTGAAATTAATGTGGAAACACACTTATAAATAAAGCTTTTTTATTTATTGTTTTATTTTTAAAAATGTTTAGGAGGAATGGCAAGCATAACCTTTACTTGGACAGACTACAAAGAAGAATTACAAATGTGACAAAAGTCTCTTCATCTTATGCCAATCTCATTATTTCACATTTCTATCAAACACCCACATAAAGACGCGTGTGCTGAATGGTTTATGCCAAACGCAGTTAAGGCGGCAACAACTGTGACAAATAATCTTTTTTTGCCTCTCTATAAGGGTCAGAAATGATGAACTTCAAGGTAAAAATTTGAGAATTGGCATCAGTGCAATCCCCATTTGGTGGTTGTGTCAGCACTCTACTGATTATTGATTGCACTAGTTGTTGTTCATTCTGCTGAAAAGGTTTCAGGGTCTCAAACCATTTTGTTTTTCATTTGTTTCCCCCCCCCCCCACCATCAGCAAGGGTTGCCGAGTTTACAGTTTCGCTCACAAGATGGAATTATTTGTATATGTTTTATCACTCTCTCATATTTTAAAATGAAAACTATTGCTTATCCTTCAGACTCCTAATACCCCAAAGTATCAACATCAATCTGAGTGCCTTTGTGCTGGTGGGACAATGAGACAAGGTTGGCATACGCTTGCAATTGCTGTGACAACGAGACGTGGTTACAAAGACATTCTAATTCAAAGGTTCTGACTCATGAAAGATTTCGTAATCATGTTTGACTGTCTGCTGATCTCCAGAAGAATCAGAGGTGTGTGTGTGTGTGTGTGTGTGTGTGTGTGTGTGTGTGTGTGTGTGTGTGTGTGTATGTGTGTGTGTGTGTGTGTGTGTGTGTGTTTGTGTGTGTGTGGGGTGCCTCTGAGGTTGACTTAGCTTGTAATGGATAGTCAGTATGTCAGCAGTGCCAAGAGCCTCGACATGGAGGCCACAGTACTTGACTGAAATCTCTTTATTTCTGCTGTAAACTGGACAGCATCTGCCATTTTAGGGGACATTATGCCCACCCTATCACACTGCCTACATCGGTGACAGCTTGGCATTTAAAAAAAGACTCAGGCAAGGCAGGTGGACAGGCTTCTCAGCTGGAATCGCAGCTGCTACCTTGACATGGTGTTAGAAGTGGAGCTCAGGTGGATTGGTGGGTGATTGGGGAGGTGGTGTGTGTGTGTGTGTGTGTGTGTGCGTGTGTGTGTGTGTGTGTTGGGTGACAGATTAGCTGGCATCCGAAAGCCTGACACAGCGAAGAAGTCTGTCAGCTCGCCTTAGAAGGATACCAAAGTTTTCGCTCCAACAAGACAGGCCACAACCATCGACACATCAGCCACCGCCAGTCATGCAAACACATTTACATGAACCACAAACAAAGTGTGTATCTACACGTGTCAAGTATCAGACTCAGGCCAAGATGGATCATACATAGATAACATACCAAAGACAGATCATCAGGTAAAAGAGTGAAAGTCAAAGTCTCCGGGTAGCACAGAGACTTCTCACATTAAAAGTGTGAAGTACTGTACTGTTTAAACATTTGTCATATCGATGAATATAACCGTAAATGATCATAAACATATAAATTAGAATAAATAAATAAATAAATAGCTAAACATTTATGCTGAGTGTCCTCATTTGCGCTGCGGGGACATAAAGCGATTTACGCCCATCAGTGGACGAGGAGGAGGAGGAGGAGGAGGAGGAGGAGGAGGCGACCTGATGGGTTATTGCTTAATTGTGGGTTTCAAGGGTAAAGGGGGAGAGATAAAAAAGGCTGCCATGCTCAGCTGTAAATGATTCTCAGGGCAGCCGGAACAGATGCGCACAGTGAACAGGACGGTCGGTCTCCTGGCCTCCTCCTCCTCCTCTCTCAGCGGCCCAGGCTGGCCAAAGGGAGAGGCGCTTTAGATGTCGGTCCTGTTCTACATTGAGCATGTAAAGTGCTTAGCTTTAGCCTACGCAGACAGACGCTCACACATAGAGACTTACTCACTCCCTGTGCTGTGTTCTTGAATGACTTTCCAAGAATCCCTACATTTTGTCATAACTGACACATACAGTACACACACAGAAACATTCACACATACACACAGACACACACACACAGACACACAAACACAGACAAACTCACTCACACACACACACACACACACACACACACACACCCACACACACACACACACACACAGAGACACACAAACACAGACATACACACACACACACACACAAAGACACACACACACACACACACACACACACACACACACACTCAAAATGTTCTCCTGCAATAGATCAATAATCAAGAAGGGTGCACCATCTACAGATCTCTCTTAGACACACTGTTGGGCCATGAGTCCTTTGACTGGCAGATCAGCATCTGAACATCGATCCCTTCTGCTACCATTTGAACCCTCTCGCTATTTTGAACTCTTCAACCACAAGCAAGTTTACAGTAAAGATGTAACATGACAATCTAGCACTACTCGGTGTGATACTCCACAAATGGGCTACAAAAGGCAAGTAAAAGTGGCTATAAGTGTTCCGAATTTACCCGGCATCCTAAGCCAAAAGTCTATTTTATGGGTCCAAGAACAAAGAAGCGCCTTTAAAATATTTCTATTAACTTTTGGCGGACGTTTGATGTCCTGCCGTTTACAGCTCTGCAGTGCACGTAATGATGGCCATCTCTTGGCAGCAAAGTGGCAGACAGGAGGGTACAGAAGGCGGAAGGTTAAGTGTTAAAACAGAACAGAGGCGAAGCAAGTGTTCCTCCCGTCGGCTCCCGGGCTGAAGTAGAGCTGACAGGAAATTAGTCGCCCGAGCCTTTGTTGTTCGGGAGGGATTGAAGTCCCCCTCGAGAATTAGGCTGCACGGCAGGTGGTCGTGCTAGGCGCCCGGCGAATTTGTAATTGGATACCGCCGAAGCGTCACCTTTATTTCGGACAATGTTCCAGTCAAAAGAATTAGGATAAAACATATCATCGCTATGGTTACAGGATGTTTGGTGTCAGGAAACTGTCTCAGGAAAGGTCATGCTCACCTGGTTCTTCTTACCTACCGTCAGAGACTCTGTGATTTATAGAAAGACCAAGGCTAAAAACAACATTGGAACTGCATCAAAGAATCGTCAGATTTTTCTACTCCTAAATTACTGTCTCAAAAATAGCAATTAGAAAGAGGCCTCATCTTGTGGTTGGCATGGAAATTGATTCATTAACTGGTAAAAAGAAGTAATTTTAACCTATTTCACATAATGTTCCACAGTACAGGCTTACAAAAAAATCACCACATTATAGATTGCTAAATGAAGTCGAGAATAAACCAGGAGATAGCACAGTTACTGGAACAAAGTGGACCAATCCAGGACTCATGATTTAAGCCGGCGTCACTCGAAATGAGAGGAGATGAGCAAAGATGGAAGTTAGATTTGTGAAAATGACTTGTGTTGAAAGGATGAAAGGTAGAACGATTGAGGAAATTTATGTTTGCACAATCTTTTCAGTCCTCATTTGCTTTTTTATTATCCATAGTTTCCTCCCTCAGAGGAAGGCAGGTGGACTAACTAAAAAGCATGAGGTCTCTTAGTGCCAATATAAATGGCTCTGCTGTAATTAAAGCAACTCAGGTATAACATGTTTGCATTTAAAAGCAATTAGCTCACTTGTCTGACTTCTGGAATTAACTTACTGGTGCTGTATCTGAATACTGACTCCCACAACTCACACAGGAGCACAGAACTTATGTATAAAATGATGTGTTTGTTGTTTTTCTTTGGTGCTAACATTCTACTACACCTGAAAAGCATGTTGTTTTATATTCATCAAAATGATTCTACAGAATGACACTTCTTTACTTCTCTTCATCTCCACAAGTGTGGAATCTGCCATCAAGATTCTGTTTATACACTCTCAAAGTGACTGTGTTGAAAATAGCACAACTTACATCTCTATGTCTAGAGTGTTGTTTTTAACACACTACTCTGTTATACTGTGTACACTCTTACAACAAATGTGTTGAAAATGACACAACTTGTGTGTGTTTTTTTTTTTTTAACACATTTCAATGTCCAGATAGGGACGACACAGTTTGTGTTGTTTCTAACACATTCATTTTAAGAGGGTAGGCAGCCATGCTAGTAAATAAGTATTTATCAGTAAAATGAACTAATTGGATTCCACAGTGGGGTCTTGTCTTCTGTAGATGTCTCAACTTGGGGGCTCCAGGTCCTTACACGTCAAGCCTCTGAGACATCAGTGTTATCTTATGAGCAGGCTAAAGGGCTCCCAGGGGCTAGTCTGACAGAGAGAGAGAGTAAAGGGAGAGGAAGGAGAGAGAAAGAAAGAGAGAGAGAGAGAGAGTCATTGCTGGCCAAGCCTGAGAGAGAGAGTAAAGGGAGAGGAAGGAGAGAGAAAGAAAGAGATAGAGGGAGAGAGAGAGTGAGAGAGCGAGAGTCGTTGCTGGCCAAGCCTGAGAGAGAGAGTAAAGGGAGAGAAAGAAAGAAAGAGAGAGGGAGAGAGAGAGAGAGAGAGTCGTTGCTGGCCAAGCCTTTGCTCGCCGTGCGCGGCTCTCGTTCTGAATCAACACACCATGACCTTTTCCGCTCCACTGAGGGCTCCTGTCATATCCACCCCTTTTATCAGATGGCCATGGATTAGCTCCCCTTTCCTTTTATCAGCTCCTGGGCTGGTCGCGGAGCTTTCTGACACCCCCTGCTTTCTGCGGAGTTTGCCTTGCGGCTCTGATATTTACTGCTCAAACACGCTCAATGAGATGGCTGCCACCGCCTGCTAACGCCCCAGCTGGGATGAAGCGATTTCAGCCGCAGGATTTACATACCTGTGTGTGTGTGTGTGTGTGTGTGTGTGTGTGAGAGAGAATGAATGAATGAGAGAGTGAATGAGTGAGAGTGGGTGTGTGAGTGAGAGAGAGACTGTCGGTGAGTGAGTGAGTGAATGAGAGTGAAAGTGAGTGAATAAATGTGAGTGAAAAGGTGAGTGAGTAAGAGAGTTTGAGACGGAGTGAGTGAGTAAGTGAGAGGGTGAATGGATGAGTGAGATTGTGATTTAGAAAGTGAAATAGATTTAGAGTGAGTGAGTGAGTGAGAGAGTGAATGGATGAGTGAGAGGATTATTAAGAATGTAAAATAAATTTAGAATAAGTGAGTGAGTGAGTGAGTGAACCACCAGGTGCTTTGTGACTCAGCAGCAGAGGAAATGAGAGGCACAGAAACTTCCAGACAGCAGCCGACTCGGGGTGAGATGAGTTATTAAAACAAGATGGCAACCGAGAGAACAAGAGGACAAAGAGTTCACAGTGGCCATGGTGACTCAGGAAGTGGAGCTGGAGGAGAGGACTCGTTGCTTACCCACACAGTAAGGAAGGGGTCACGATCATGAATCTGCTTTCCTTCACCCAAGAATGAACCCAAACACTATCCGAACAGAGTCATCGTTCGGTACACCATACACGCTGTTGTAGCTGTATTTCTGTTATTGTGGAGTTCAGAACAGGCTATTTTTGGCGGCCTGTTGAAGGGTCCCTGAGCAAGAGCCATGGTTTGACCCTGGTGGTGGGAAGTGTGTCTGCTTCAGAAGTAGTCTGTTTTCCACTAGAAAGTAGACATGAGGCATAAACAGATGTGGGGCATCAATGGAGTAGGACGACAAATATGTTTTCTTATTATATATCTCTAACCCAGTACCAAGTAGATCTTCTATTGAGGAGTGAGAGAATGATTGTTTCAGTTCACTATGAAGACGGGACAATCGAAGATTAGTATGCTTCAAACACCTCCACAAGATAGCTGATGTCAGTTCTCTTTACTTTTGACATTATTCTGTAAATAATTGCATACATTAAGTGTTTTATTTATTGTGTTGTCTACAAGAATTGAAATATCTAGGGAATATTTAATATGTATTACTCTTTTCTGGTGTCTTATCATTGTTGTCGCAAGGTCACCAAGCCTTGTATCACATCAAAAACAAACAAACAAAGATGTGATGTGGAATTGAAACCAAAAAGTTTTTATTTTTTATTTTATTTTTTAAGTCATTGCCTCGGGGCCTTAATTTTGTGTCTGCCCCAAAATATCAACGTTTCATTTCCCTGCTGTCAGACAAAAAAAAAATTACACATTACGATCATTTTCCCTGTGCTTTTTGTCATTAAAACACTGTCAATCCAAGAGACTGGGTGAGCTGTGGCCTCAGAGAACCCTAGAGAAGTGGCAGTTGAAGCAGACAGAAAGACCAAGAGAATGATCCGGAAAAGAGAAGTCACTCTGTTATTCTGTTTGTACAAGGCAACTTGGCAACCTGCTCCGTAAAAAAAAGTTCATATTGACAACAAATTTCAGAACAAAGCATGAATGATTGATGATCAATTATTTTACCATCAATTATTTTCCTATTAAAAATTCATGGCTTATTGCTTGTTGAAGATAGGAGAGGGACTTACTGTTTGTTGGACTTGGAGAATTTCAAACAGTGCACGCACACATATATAACACTGCCCCACATCCCTCTCTACACAGAACCAATTCGGGGAGCATTTGCAAGGGGCATCGTGTTCACAGACGTGAGCATTAGTCAAACAAGATAAAGGGAGAAAGATGCCTTGTTGCTAAAGATATCATTGACCTGGAGTCAGATTGTAGGACGATTCGGCTCAGTATTTTGCATTATTGCTGTGGCTATTGCCTATAACAAGGCCATAGATGAGCTGGCAGATGACTTGTGATTTCGCTCTCTCTCTCTCTCTCTTTATCTCTCTCCCTATACTCTCCCTATTTCATTCTATCATCCCTATCTCATTCACTCACTCTGCTTTTCTCTTTCTATTTTACTCTCAATCAAACATGACTTGCTCTCAGTCTGTGCAAATACATATAAATAGATCCCTCTCTCTCTCCCTCTCTTCTCTCTCTCTCTCTTCTCTCCCTCTCTGTCTGTGCCTCCTGTGTCCATGCTTGATATTTACTGCAGTATTAGATTTGAGGAAGGGCGCTCTGATGCTAAAGGTTACATGTCATGTCAACCCTCCGTCTACTTTCACCCTGAACCTTTTCGGTCCCGTTTGCTTCCGCGTCGGCGGTTCGAGCCAAGATGACGTCACCCTGGCAGCCGCTCCGAGTTTTTTGAGCTTGTCCGTTAACGTCGGACGAGAGTTAACATCGCCGCTCTCTCTCTCTCTCTCTCTCTCTTTGGAAAACAGAAATGCAAATGGAATCTCCTGCTCAGGAGCAGGGTTTTTTTTTTGAGCTCTTAAACTTTTTATAAGCTTTATTGCTCTCAAGCCTTGCGCAGCACACTAAATTAAATTGAACCTGCTTTCAAGAATTCCCCACTGCAATTAATGTGGCGTTTTATGGGCTACTTCCGACTCCCAGGGAAAGTTTCGGCTTGGTCCATTGAGCTCCTGAATCCTTGATGCCTATTACGGCTGCCTGGTGCCCCTGGACTCGTGATTGTCATTTCCACTTATTCAATTGTCATGAGGCACAACATGAAATGGGCCCATTAGGAACCTGGATATGTGGATCAAAAATTCAAAAAGAAAGAGAGAGAGAGGGGGGGGCAGAGGGGTGGAGAGAGGGAACAGAGAAAGTTTTGATGGTACCCACAAGTGTGTGTGAAATGTTGCGGAGGATTTCTGAAATCCCTTAGAGGGGTATATGGCCAGATAAAAGTGAGAACGGGGGAAAGCTTCTGAGAGAGATGTGTGATATTTTCACACATCCCGTCCCGAAACGTGAAGTCTTACTCGCGGGTGCCGATGGAAGACGGACAGAAAGACAGCTGTAAGCGCGCGGCAGCGGTGGTGATGATGATGATGATGAAATGGCGGTGAAACAAACGCCCACTCGTACCTCCAGCTTCTTCTTTTGCCTCTTCAAAGTGAGCGCTAAGTGAGCTTGACAGCCTGTTTTGGGGCCAGAGCCATTAGCAAGGTTACAATCACACTCAAACACACACACACCACACACACACACACACACACACACACACACATATACACATGCACACATAAATACACACATACACATGCACACATAAATACACACACAAACACACACACACACACACACACACACACTCTCTCTCACTCTCTCTCTCCCTCCCTCTCTCTCTTATACACATGTAATACTCACTCACTCACACACACACACACACACACACACACACACACACACACACACACACACACATACTCTGTGCACATACACATTGTCTCACAAACATGCACACTATCAGCATGGAGGCATCACATACAGTATATGAACCACGTATGGACTTCACCACTAGCAAGCAGAACAACATTCAGAGGAAAACATACAGCCCAAATCTCTAGAAGCACACCCTTTTAAAACCATCCTGTGACAGCTTCCCCGTGCATTCCCTCAAGCCAGGAAACAGCTCCTCTTTGCACCCTATCCAACAAGCGAGTCTGCTTTGGGGCGGCTCCTAAGGATGCCGGAGACTTGTCTAGCCAATGTTTTCCATTCCAAGCAGATGGCAGGGAGAGGATGCGAAGAGAGAAAAAAGCATTAAGGACAGAAGTAAGATGTTCCACCAAATTGTTTTATGCTGATGTGTCTATGTAAGAAGACCCATGAGTAAAATCAAACCCAACTTTCAAAGTGTATGTCTAATGGATATCACAAATAAATAAATAAATAGATAGATAAATAAATAACTTTTTGTGTATAGAGGTGTCGTCATACTAGCATGCTGGAAGTTAATTACGACTTTAATGTAGGTACTTACTTACCTCCGCATGAATTAGTTCTCAATTAACAGCTTTTAAACACCAATTTTTTACCCATTTTGCACTGCTCTCCCCATGGTGAAGGGTAAAGTCACAGGTAATTAACCTAATGCAGTTAATTAACAAAGCTCTTAGGGTCTGTTAATCAGGCACTCACCTATTATCCCCGGCTCTCCGGCGTACCTTTACCTCACTCCAGTGGCTCCCAGATATGCAAATCAATGCAGTTTATTTGACCCTTAGAAGATAAAAACGTTAGGTAGGGGGGAAAAAAACGTAAGTAACGTGCGCTTATAAAATGTGCATTCTCTGAAAGGCCTCTCTGTGTTGAGCTTCACCCAGGGGACACAGGAAAACAACAAAAAGAGGATTTAAAGTGTACCTAAAATAAAATAATAATAAAAAAAACATCTGGAGAGGTATAATCATTCATTATTCACATTATTTATTTTAATACAAAAAAAGCATGTGAGGCAAACAAGCACAACAATTATGTTAAAATGCAAGAGCTATTAATGCTCCAAGTTCAAATTTATTGGGGAGATTGAATAGTAATGAGAGTGTACAGTAGGTAGCAGCACATTGCCACTGAGTGCAATTGTTCACAGTACTGTACACACATTATTTCCTTTTCCAAGTGATATATATGTCAGGTCACAAGTGGCTTATCCATAAAATGCAGGCACTGCAACTGTACATGCTGTTTCAAACACTGTTTCTGTCATCACGAGGAGATAGGACTCATGTAACATACATGAGTCTGTGGGCCCTGTAGAATATCAGTGAGTCAGAAAGTCTCCGAACAACTTGTGAATTTTCTGAAAAGATAATTATACATTTGCTTTGTCTCTCCTGACTCTTCTCCCCTCATACATAGAAAACATAGACACACACTCTCTCTCTCTCTCTCTCTCTCACACACACACACACACACACACACACACACACACACACACAGAGAGAGAGAGAGAAATATGCCTTGTCTGTTCTGTGTGTTTTTGTAAAATAAGAGAGAAAGAAATAAAGAAAAGAAAAGAATGAGAAATAGAAACACATGGCGCATGGATACCTGCCAGCTCCTAATACACATTTGACCTGCTATAACTCCCCTGGCTCCCCTGAGCGGTGCTTTTTTCCCCTTCCTGCTTCCTGTAGTCTCTGCTGGAGAACACTTCCCGAGGGCTTCTTGCGTTAGCGTGCTCTCGGGCTAACGACCCGACACAGCGGGGCTTCTCCATCGCCATGGCGGCAACACCAAAGACCCGTGTCTACTTCCCTGTGCCTCAGTTCACTAACCCTCGACTCCCCCCCTCCTCCTCCCTTTCCTCCTCCTCCTCCTCCTCCTCTCCGTCTCTCCCCTCTCCCGCTCTCGCAGTGTAAATGTCATATTTCCATTTGGTTTCCTGCTGTTCCCGTTATTAACAGACGAACCCTTTTGTGTTGAGGGAGAAGGTCTGCTAGAGAAGAGAAGAGAAGGACGGGAGTGAAAAAGTCAAAGCCAATGGAGAAATTTAAATTAACATTTTATGAAACTATATATAGGCTATCTACACTCCCATACATACACACTCCTGTGTTCTGCGAAATAAATGGATTCCTTCCTCATAGCACGTACAGAACGACTCAAAGTGAAAGGGCTCCTCTAGAGAGGATACGGATTCTTTTTTATCTTTGGCCTTACCTTTGGTTTTCTTTCTTCAGAGAGGATGTTCCTGCCAAGGATCAATCCAATTACTGTATATGCGTGGAGGAAATAACATTCTTAAAATGTCTTTAGTGGAGACATACAGTGACCTATCAAGATCTCCTGATCTACTATCATCGCTTACCATCACCGGTAGCAAAATGATGTCCAAAAGCTTCAGCCCATTCTTACAAGTGCTGAAGTGCAGATATTCAGATGTTTATTACCTTTGCCAAGGAGGTTATGTTTTCATCTGGGTTTGTTTGTTTGTCTGTCAGCAAAATAACTCAAAAAGTTCTGGATGGATTTCGCTAAAAAAAAAAAATTCAGGAAAGGGCTGAAATTACCCAAGGAAGAAGCCAATTTTGAGAGTGATCCGGATCACTGTCTGGACCAGGAGGCCGAATATGTCTTCGCTTGGTGGAGGTCTGTGCTCTCAGAGTGCTTTTATAGTTAATATCTAACGCTGATAATAGACCCATAATAGTCATTCCTTTTGCTTGGTCTAAATGGAAGTGAGAGAGACACTAATGAAGTATCCCGGCCTGCTAACGATCATTTCACACACTCAGGGCCCTTGTTTCCAATGCAGCGCAAAGTGGGTTACTGTAATAACGATGAAAAATCTATCAGCAAAATGAATGCCATGAGCTAGATCCTAAGCACAAACATTGGTGGGCCCAAAACTGTCACACCACACCACACGATGGCTGTAGTTTAAATGCTTGACAACTTTTCATTCATTGACTCTGCACTTTGCCCAGCACAGAACGGTAGATAAAACAGAGTGGCGACACTCCCATAGACCTCCACAGGAAAAAATGGCGGAACTTTTTCCAGGCTATTTCCATTTGACCTGGGAGCTCTGTAAATATTAATAACAGCCAATCTCTGGGTCAGTAGTCAATGAGTTAATTGATTACATTCTCCAGCATCCAGAAATACATCCCACCCTCCTGCGATTCAGCGCAGGTTTTTTTGGGAACTTTTGATCGTGTGGCGAACGGTGATATCAAAGAGCGTCGCAACTCTCACTCTATGGCTCTGGCCCAGCATAATCAGGGCCCTCACTGATGATGTGATTGACAGCTGGTTCCACCAATAGGTGTGGCCTGGCCAGCCTGCTCCTGACCTCCTACCAGTCTTCATTTGACTTCCCATTCGCCTTATGAGTTAAATGGAGTCAACAATCCTATGGCCATTGTAACCCAAAATGAGGCTACAGGGTACACAAACCAGGTTGTTGTGTTCTATGCACCAGTAGGTGGCGAAAATTCATTAATGATATAGTCAGTGTACCCTGTAGCCTCACTTTGGTCACACAATGGCCGCCACCTGACTAAGGTGAAAGGGAACTCAAAAACGGAGACTTCTGTGATGCTCAGGGTTCATTTCAACATGGCTGGTCGGGCGCTTTCCCAATTTGTCCTCCCATTTAAGCAAGTGTAGTAGAGAGTAAACTTCTTCTGGCCATCCCCCATTTTGAAAAGTGTTAAAATAAAATGTTGATAAGTCCACGGTTCTCAGTAGGGGGGGATGTCTGGAGAGAGCCTTGAAAGCAGAGGCCTCCCCAGGATGCCCCGGCGGGAGAGAGCGTCATTTCATTTGACAGCACAGATGCTACAATTTGCATGCAATTACTGTGTTTATTTGGCATTTAAAGACCAGATATGGCTCTGAACGACCCCTCGTTAGCAAAAGAAAACAAACACCAAAATCAAAGTCATGTGTGTCCGTGTGTATGTGTATGTGTGTGTGTGTTATTTTTTCAATTATCTTTGTAGATATGAATGTCAGAGGGTTAAAAAAATGAACACGTCAGTCTTGTCTTCCCATCATGCCTTGTGGCTTCGGTTGGCCTTCGGGAGAATTTTTTTTGCAGGTCAAACATCCTGACGGATCCTCCGGAGCAGAGTGGAGCGTGCAGGGCTTGGGAAAAGCCGATAGATCTGCGCTGAGAGAGATTTCTGACAAGGCTGTGTTGCCACGAGAAAGAGAGAGAGAGAGATAGAGAGAGAGAGGGAGAGGGAGAGAGAGAGGAAGAGACAGAGAGAGAGAGATAGAGAGAGAGAGGGCGAGAGAGAGAGAGAGAGAGAGACATGGGAGACAGATTGAGAGATGGGAATGGGGAATGAAGCTCAGCTCAGCAGCTGAGTTCTGAGCCTCTGATGGTGCTAAGGGAGGGTGGGGGGGGGGGGGGGGTGAGGAGAGGCGGAAGGGTTAGTGTGTGGAGGGGTGAATGGGAGAGCTTTTTCGGAGTGGGGTGAGCAATGTCAGGGGTGGTGCTTAGGTGTGTGTGTCGGTGTGTGTGTGTGTGTGTCTGTGTGTGTGTGAGCACACCCCGGAGTACACACGTCTGATGTACTACGATGATTAATAATACAAACCCCTGATACCTGCTCCCGTGGAATGGATTGCCTTGCCTTGGGATGTGAAAAGTAATTTATATCGCTTACACTTTCAAAAAAGAAGAAGAAGAAGAAGAAGAAGAGGAGAAGAAGAAGAAGAAGAAGAGGAATAAAAATAGGACCAGCTCTCTCAAATTTCCTCCGTACATTTTTCTGTCTGTTTTCCAAAGCGTTCAGTATGATCCATGAGCTCTACCTGAAACTAATGATTTTTAATTAAGGAAACTCTCATTAACGTGCAACGCTGAGCACACGGTGGGGAAAAAAAAGACCCCAAAAAAGCGATGAAGTCTGATTTGTTGGCATTTGCACACACTCTGTCCATATTAAAGCCGTAAAACGGCTGTTTGCATTCAGCAGAGTGTGTCTCGGCAGCACTTCTCGTCAATCAGGGTGGATATTTTTAAAAGTCTAACCGCTCGGCTTTTTGGGCTCGACACGGCATGCTGATGTCGGGTCTGCTGGGGATTACTGCTCAGGTGTCACGGCAACCTCTCATCTGTTTTATGTAACATCTCTCTCTCACATCCGCAGAGCTGTGAAAGAGGGGGAGAAAAAAATAAGTAGCGAGATTAAGATGGGGGATGGCATGCAAAAACATATATATGGATTTTCCACGGAGCCCTTTTGAGCTCTCGACTCCCACTATTATGAAAATATTTTCATTTGATTTCATCTTGGGTGTGTTTGCTTATGTACAAAAAAAGCGTTTTCGTTATTATTCTCATCCCCTAAAGATGTGTATCTATTCAAAGTGTCAGCCGTCCAACTCGCCAGATGTTAGACTCTGTCACACGGTTATTTTCCCAGTTGTTTCTCGTTCTGATCTTTCTTATTGTGTTTCGCTCCTTCTCGACGTGGAGCGCACATTGCGTCATTGTCCCTTTGTTGTAGCCACAGCTGTGTTTTGATGGCGCCTCACCTGGCTCTGTTCTTTGTCTTACAGGTGTGCAGAGCAGGCCAGTGCTCTTAGCTGTCCGTGACACGACCAGAAAGACATTTGTCTGGGAAGGCAGGTATAAAGTGGGAGGATACAAGTGGGAGTTGGAGAATTTAGTTGACATAGTCGGATGAGTTGAGGGCTGAGGGTTGGGAGATTGGGACCATGTGTGTGTGTGTGTGTGTGTGTGTGTGTGTGTGTGTCTGTGTGTGTGTGTGTGTGTGTGTGTGTGTGTGTATGTGTGTGTGTGTGTGTGGGGGGGGGGGGGTTGTATATGACAACTCCACCATTTTGTTTCCTCCTGGCCTCCTGACTCTCCAAAAGCATCCCCGCGGTTTCTGCCCGAGGCTCGACCTTGATGCTACCTGATCCTGAGGCTCTGAATGCTAATTGAAAGGCAGACCAGGCACAGGGACAGTCGTAGAAGCGAGGGGGAGAGGAAGCACCCGGGAATCTCTTTGGGCAGCTTGTTTTGACTTTCTGTCTGCGCTGTGAGGCAGTCTATGTTGGAGACAATATGTCACCAAATAAATCATTAAGGCAGTCACACAGTCCGACATGTCAGCGCAGTGTGTGTGCTGTGTATGTCTGGTGTGTCCTGTGTGTGTGCTCTGTTGGGGGCTTAAAGGCCTCAGGCTGTGTCAGGTACAGTACCTTGAGCCAATGTTTATTGGTGGTTTATTTATGAATAAATGAATTCATAGATGATTTTTCCAAAACATAGGTCATAAGTTCTCCTGATTACAATTTCATGCACATATGTGTATGTACATTTGCATGATATTAATACATAATATTCAAGTGTGTGTGTGTGTGTGTGTGTGTGTGTGTGTGTGTGTGTGTGTGTGTGTGTGTGTGTGTGTGTGTGTGTGTATGTGTGTGCATGTGTGTGCACTTGTTTGTGAGAGAGACGGAGCGAGAGAGAGAGAGAGAAAGAGTTAATGAGAAAAAACATAGAATAAGTGATAGTTAGGGAGAGAAACAGAGTGATCAATGCTCACATAATTTGCAGCTGGTCGATATGTCGCTACTCTGTGACTTGCATCATGAGATCACTGTGCCTAAATAAAAGATTGCATGACGGTCGTCAGTCTGGACATCTAGTAATCTGGAACTGCATCCGTTTGTTAAGTTATACTGTATGCTACGAGCGGTAGATAAAACAGAGTGTCGACACTCCCATAGACCTCCATAGGAAAAAATGTCAGTGCTTTTTCCAGGCTACTTCTGCGTTATCAGAGTTTTGGAACTACATGTATTAACAGCCAATCTCTTGGGCAGTAGTCAATGAGTTAATTGATTACACCCTCCAGCATCCAGAAGTACATCCCACCCTCCTGCGATTCAGCCATTCAGCGCAAGTTTTTTGGAACTTTTGATCGTGTGGCGGCGACATCAAAGAGTGTCGCAACTCTCTTTCTATGGCTCTGGTTCAGATGTCCTCTTCCAGGATGTGGCAGTGATCTTGCTCATGGACCATGGGCTCCCTGGAGGGCTACTGGGGACCCATTGCCCCCAACTCTGAAAAGGCTCGGTGTCAGGTGTTGCATTGGTCAGTAACCAATCCACAGCCAGACATTAGAGTTACGTCGGTCAAGTAGATGCAGTGTACAACATAATAAAAAAAAAGAATTCCCTCCACAGTTACTGTGCGTTCACACCAAGACCGTCAAAAGCGTTAAGAGCGCCGGAAATCATTCATTTTCTATGGAGAGTCGGCGTTACCGGCGTCAAAAGCGTTCTGGGCGTGAGCGTGGCTTCATGAGCTTCACGGGCGTCAAAAAAAAGTTGAGCCTCAGTTAACTTTATGGTAATTAGCTATGACACGGTTCGGCGTCAACTAATCAGAATGTCAAACTCGCAGGATTGCTGCTTGTGGTTTGTCCGAATGTTTCACGTCATGGCTTTGACGCTTTCGGCGCTGAACTGGGTTGAGCTTCGGGCTATGAGCTTCACCAGCGACTTTGACGCTTTTGACGGTTTTGGTCTGAACGCACAGTTAGTCATTCACTGCGTCCCAATTAGTGTTGTCACTCATTAATAACAAGGTCGCTCTGGTTACCCGTTTTGTTGTGTTCAACTTCCTTGATTTCCCTCGTCCGAAAGCAAGCTTTCATTGAAATATTAATAAAGTAGGCTACAGAATGTTGCAGTAAATCAAGCCCTTGATTAAGTTTGTACTGTTTGTTCTTTTCACACTGTGGAATGCAGCGTTGTGAGTTACGCTTTAATTTCCAGAGATTGGATTGCATGCCTTGAGTTGTAAAAATTACAAGTTTCAGAGGCTTTTTTAACAAGTTCCCCAAAAAGGAAATGTCAACTCAATTCCACAAAACTGCATGACTTCTTGACCCTGCCTCTTTCTATTTGGTTGCTGGCTCATTAAAGACATGAAAAATAAAGAGCTCGGTGCAGTCCAAAACATTGTGCAGGCCTATACAGGCTAATTATATCCCAATGAATAGGGCATAGCTTTACCGAGTCTATGGACACACTGTAGCCTATTACACACAAGTAGGTATTTTGTGTGACCCTTCTTTGTAATTATTTGAAAGACGTCCAACCGAGAGAGAATAAGGACAATTCTTTTGGTGGAGGAAAAAAGGAAGAAAGTTATTAACTGTGACATGGGTTTGTCAGCACGGATATTGGCGGGGGGAATGGGCTTGATCTTCTGAACTCTGTAAAATGAGGCCTCTGTGGTCCTTTGCAGAGAGTGAAACTGTGTTTTAATACATCGTACAAGATAAAAGATTATATTTTTCAACCTTATGAGAATTCAAGGAGTCTTCAAGGATTCTGCTATTGCACTCTGTGCTCATGATATTGTTGAGGCGTACCAGAACACTCAGAGATTCAGAAGTGTGGTACTGTATCTCAACAGAAAAGGAATCTCAAACCACTTGGATGTAAATGCGAGAGAATGCAGCCGTTTGGAAGGCTCGGTTGATACCCTGATTACCAATTATGCATGTAGGGAATAAACATGTATACGTACCGTTGTTTACATGGTTGTTATAGTTACCGTTCAAAGTTGTTTCCAGAAAATGTATATGGAATGGTGATTACACTTTATGTACCAGATCTACTTCATAATTCTCCTGATACCAGCCCCTGCCTCCCAGTCAGAAGGTAGTATTTTTGGTGTTTGGTGTCACACACACACACACACACTTCTGATGCTGTTGTTCACATATACAATAGTGAGATACCTTACCAACAAGCCACTGAAAACAGTCGAATGACAAATGGTATCAAGCAAATGTTCACCATGTTCAAATGTTAGACTTGAGCCATATTGATTGACATACCTATAGCCAGAAACTATTTATAATGTTTCAAAACAGAAGTGATTCTGTTGAATTTTAGATTATTTTTTAACAAGCAGATGAAAATGAGAAATGACTGCCGATTCTCTCTTTCTCTGGAAGCAGGTGTGCGTGTGTTCGGTTAGGGCAGCCTTTCAGCACTTTCTGATGACGCAAGTCCCTGCTGCATCATCACCGGAAGGTAAAACTGTAAATGTTTTATCTCTGCTTTAACTTGTAAAACGCCACCTGTTCCGAATAACTTCCTGGTGGATCTGGCTTGGCGGTGGTGGTGTGTTGGCTTAATGAGTGTGCGTCTGTGTGTGTGTGTGTGTGTGTGTGTGTGTGTGTGTGTGTGTGTGTGTGTGTGTGTGTGTGTGTGCATCCAACGCCTGTCATGCCTCACACTAGGCTGCTAAAATCCCAGACCTCTAGTGCTGCTTTCGGGTGGATTACAGCCGGCTCTCTGACATCTTCGCTTTTCCTTTTGTAATGCCTTTAGAATAAATACAGGGGGGGCCATATAGCTTAAAGGGTCAGCAAAGTGCACATTTGGATTAACAGGAAAGTGTCTTGTAATGGTGCATGAAATGGAAGCTTCAGGGCAAAGGGTTCTACCAGAGGACTCTAATGCTACGGTACGTCACTCATACATTCATTACACCTGAGTCCTGACCAACCACCAGTCTCCATCTGAATTAATAATGTCTCGCCTAACCTGATACTCAGCTGCCTTACGGTATGTTTCCACACCGTGAAATTTTGCTTTGCTCTCATTGAGGCAGCCGTGGCCAACTGTTTAGGGCTTTGGGCTGGGAAAACCCGAAGGGTTGCCGGTTTGATCCCAGAATGTGGGCGGGGGAGTGGTTGAGCACTGCTCTCCCATGCCCACACCCATTGGCTGAAGTGCCCCATACATACCCCTCACTGCTTCCCGAGCGTCGCTGTGGCAGGCAGCTCACTGCTCCAGGTTAGTATGTGTTTCACTAATTTACAGTTTGGAATAAATGCAGAGACCAAATTTCCCTCACGGGATCAAACGTTTAACTACATTATTATGAGGACCACTCGAGAACAGATCGGTTCAGCGTGTTTGTGTTTGCTGCATGAAGGCCCCATCACATTACAGGCGGCATGCGCTGCGCTCACCGCTAGAATGCTCTTGCTTGAGGTAACGTTCTAACGATTGTTGTTGTGGTTACCGCTGGGTTCCGCGCAAAAGACCATTGACTTACAGCGTGCCGTGGTCAAAGTTCAACATATTTCAACTTTGACCGCGGTAGCGCAAGAGCGGCAGACCAGTTCTTGCGCGTTCAAACCATTGAAAGTAATGGGTTTCATAGCACATGCCGCATGTAATGTGATGGGGCCTTTAGTGACTGTGGAGGCTGCTACGGCTGTAACAGGAAAACACATCAAATCACTGTTGTCCAATGTGACATGTGAACTATAAGGGATAACATTGTACCCAGAGCAATTTGGGGGTAAGTGCCTCGCACAAGGGCACAACAATGGAATCCAGGAATTGAACTCACAACTTTCAGGCCTAGCTGCATGCTAGCCCAGCTCCTTACACTACTACACTACCACCACCCCTATGTTGGCTATTAAAAGGTTTCTGGACTAACATTGGTACTTGTCTCAACACATATTCTAGTTCACATGTCACATATGAACTTTGCATCCCATTCTCTCTCTGAGGCTTTCTGGGAGAACTAAAGATACCGTGTGGTATGTGCACAAACCACATACCCATGTGGGAGAATGGAGTTGACCGACCAATGTTCATGTTTTTTTGGTGTCCACCAAATTAATATATTTCATCAATATATATGTTATTGAGTTAGTAAATATATATGTCACTTTACCCATCAAATTAGGGCCCTGACTAACCTTGTTCTGAGAAATAATGAATCTTTGAATGGATGATATTTCACATCAATATTTCTCTCCATACCATGACAAACTATCTCGGAGGCATGATCTTTTTCTGGATTCTGGATCACCTGGCTTACCTTCCCATGCACAGGATGAGAGCAGGGGACAGGGATCAATGTTTGATCTCGTTTCCTTAGGGTTGTCTTAGCCCAGCTTTGTTTTTGATCTATTTGTAGAGCCTATTCGCTACATCTCCTGGAGGGCAAGATAGATAAAAGACTGTGGACACATTGGAGAAGCCCAAAACACATTTATAAAAGTTTTTGGAGTGAACTCAGTTAAGGCTGGTCAGGGCTGCCTCCAGTAATGATGTTTGAATACCCAGGGGTGCCGCCGAGTGTCAAACTTACTGAGCGTGAAAGTTTGTCTTCTGTGTGTGGGAGAACAGCAAGGGGAAACAAATAAAAAATAGTTTGTATTTTCTTTTCTCGTGCTTTTGCTGCAGGAGTTACAGAGGAGAGTTCATTCTGGCTGGAGAGGTGAGGTGAAGTCTCACACAGATCATGTCCACACCACCAGGCCTCCTTTACTGTAAAACACTCCAGCACTGTGCCAGCAGGGATGGGACATTAGATTCTCATCCACAATGTGTGTGTCTGTGTGTGTGTGTGTGTGTGAGAGAGAGAGAGAGAGAGAGAGAGAGTGTGTGTAAGAGAGAGAGAGTGCTTGTGATAGTGTGCATGTGTGCCTGTGTGTACGTGTGTGTGTATGTGTATGTGAGAGTGTTAGAGGGAGAGAGAGAGTGCTTGAGCGTGTTTGTGTGTGTGTGTGTGTGTGTGTGTGTGACGTACGAGAGCACTGGATGTGGGATGGAGAGCGAGAGTGCTGCCAGGTCGCTCCTCCTCAGGAGTGGGTGTGCAGTGCACAATTGAAACCCGCCACAGCCCCCTCCGGCCTCCCATGGCTTTTGCCCAGCAGACCCGTGCCTTTGGGGCCATCGCAAATTAATTCCTTAACTCAAATGGCCTTAGCTGCGCGGGGAGGGAGAGCCTTTTTCCGCAGGGATTTCAATCCTTCTCGACCTGAACCGGCTGCCACAGAAGGCGGGGGGGGGGGGGGGGGGGGCGGGGGGGGAGTGGGGGCTGACTGCCTCAACCGTGAGCAATCCCCCCAGGTGTGGACTGGCTGGCTGGCTGGCTGGACACAGAGGTGATTAGCTCTCAGGAGAGCTGCCCGCTAACATGGCGGCATGAGAACCCAGTGAAGACGTATTATAATGCACTTAACATATTTTCTTTTAAGTGCTAGTTAATGTCATTCTCATCATTTGACGTATATACAGTATATTTCATTGATATGGTAATGTGAAGTGGTGATTTTATTATTATCATATAACGTGCATTTCATGTAAGTGTTATTTCATAAAATTGTTCAAGTGCTTGCTTGATTAGAAAGAATTTGCTTTACATTTTAAGTGTACTTAAGTGCATTAATTTCCATCTTTCATTTTTTTTCTCAAAAAAAATTTTGTAGACTGCCTAAAGTAAAGACTGTGGCAATGTGTTTCACTAACATACTTCCCACTACCACCTTTCTTTCATCATCCGACAGCAGTATTAACATAGAGTGGAAAATCTGCATCCCAAGCATGTTCCCGAGGATCAATATTATGTAAAGTAAGTACACAATCAGAGTCAATGTGGTTAAGGCTGGACCAGATCCTTTATAAACGCATGCTGATTGAAGTAATGTTGCCTTTATTGAGACAAATGAGCGCTCTAAATTGCACGCATGACAGACGCCGGGAAAAGTTATGAATGGAGAAAACTGGTGGGCGGATGGTGGGGGTGTGATGAGAGGCTTGGGGAAGGAAACCCTTTAGATGAGAAAGACTTTTGTTTCACGCCACAACCTGCTATTTGTTTATCGCATTACGCTAATTTCAGTAACTCCAGACTTAATTGTAACCGCACACCCCTGTATCGTTCGTCGGGAGATGGAGGAGTGATGATGTTTGGGCACTTTTCTGATTGGTATGCCACGCTGTAATCAAAGCAGCAGGTGACGCGCTTGTGTGCGGATTATCGGTGTAGTTTAATTGTGGAGAGCTCGCGGGCAGAAACACAATAGCGTCTGATTGCACCGAGACGGCATTACGAGGCCCCGTGGGTGAAATGCCTGAAAATTACCGAGGGGCGAGTAATCTTCACCCCGCCGAGGATTTTTGTCGACAGGCGAGCAGGAGAGGGCTAGACCATTAATGTCCTTCTCGCGCCTCATCCGTGGAAACGTTTTTGTAATTGCTAAGTGGTAATGGACCTAAAAAAGTATGAGAGTGTGATCTGTAAGTTGGCTTCGGTTGTCCTCGGGCCTGAAGGGGACTTCACAATGCACGCAGCATGCACTTCGCTCGCCCCTAAGTTGCCCTTGGTTGAGGTAATGTCCCAAAGATTTCTGTTGTGGTGGCTGCAGGGCTCAGTGCAAAAGACCTATGATGTACAGCGCACCGGGGTCAAAGTTCACCATGGTTGACCTTCGACCTTGGCATACGCAGAAGCTGTAAAGCGGCAAAATGCTCTGCCGTTTGTGTGTGCATGCATTGTGAACCCCGCTTTACATGTCACTGACGGGATGTTGGGGGGGGGGGGGGGGGGGGGTGGACACCATCCATATAAACATGCTACCTTGGAACAACAGGAACAGTGACAGTCAGGAAGATTGGCTACACTGTACTTGAAGGTATCTACATGAGAGTGACATGACAATGTCAATAATGTGTCATAAACATTATGAACAAGTCATAAACTTTTATGACATAACGCTTCTGTCATTAAGTGTTGTTCATTTTTTGTCATAACAAGTTGGGATTAGGGTTAGGGTTCATGTGTCATGTGTTCATGACAGTGTCATGTCACTCTTATAGATACCTTCAAGTAAAGTGTTACCGAAAGTTCCTCAAGAGACACAGATTTTGACAGCTCCTCTTATGGAGCGTATGTAAATATGTCATATGCTGTGTTACAGTATTTCTGTGTAGGTGTTTCATTTGCATTTCTCAGTATGAGCTCCTGTCTCATCTTGGACTGTCTGTCATGACTCACCTTGTGTATCCTCAAATTAGAAATGCGTTTCAAACGCATCTGGACTCGCAATAGAGAGTGTCATAGTAGCAGACAGTGTCAACAATGCTATGATTTTTTTATACAACAGTTTGGTCCGGTCAAGCTAATTATTTATATTTGAGACAGATGGATGATAGAACGCACTGTAAATCCTGCAAACATGTCATTCCCCACATACGCTGCCTGGCCAAAAGAAAATGGTCGCCACCTGGATTTAACTAAGCAAATAGGTAAGAGTCTCTCACTGGATAATAACTCCAGGTTCTACTAGCTTCTACCAGAGCCATAGAAAGAGAGAGTTGCGACACTCGTTGATGTCGCCGCCACACAATCAAAAGTTCCCAAAAAACCTGCGCTGAATGGCTGAATCGCAGGAGGGTTGGGTGTACTGGATGCTGGAGGGTGTACTCAATTAACTCATTGACTACTGACCAAGAGATTGGCTGTTAATAGTTCCAAAACTCTCATAATGCGGAAGTAGCCATTTTTTCCTGTGGAGGTCTATGGGAGAGTCGCCACTCTGTTTTATCTGCCGCTCTGTGCTGGGAAAAGTGCAGACTAGTCAATGAATGAAAAGTTGTCAAGCATTTAAACTACAGCCATCCTGTGGTGGTGTGACAGTTTTGGGCCCACCAATGTTTGCGCTTAGGATCTAACTCATGGCACTCTGTTTTATCTAACACTCTGGGTTCTACTAGGTTCATGAAAGAAAGACGCGAAGGTCAGCACTCTTCAGATTTTCCTTACTTTATTCGCCTAAGACGAATAAAGTAAGGAAAATCTGAAGAGTGCTGTCCTTCGCTTCTTTCTTTCATTTATGTTTTACGAGGGATTCAGCACCCAGTTAAAGACTTGAATTTATTAAGGCGATAGTGTGAGCACGTCTCCCCTACTTCACAAGTTCTACTAGGTTCAGCAATGCTATGTGCCCAAAGAATGAGGTCAGCTGACTACCTGAATGTGAATACTACCTGAAAATGACCAGGTTATTACATCAGTATTTCTTCCCTGATGGCACAGGCATATTCCAAGATGACAATGCCAGGATTCATCAGGCTCAAATTTGTGAAAGAGTGGTTTAGGGAGCATGAGATGATCATTTTCACCCATGGATTGGCCACCACAGAGTCCAGACCTTAACCCTAGAATCTTTGGGATAAGCTGGAGAAGACTTTGCACAGTGATCCGAATCTCCCGTCATCAATACAAGATCTCCACAAAAATGTAATGCAACACTGGACGGAAATAAATGTTGTGACATCGCAGAAGCTTATGGAAATAATGGCACATCAAATGCGGGCCATAATCAAATCTTAATGCGGTCCAAAAAACTATTAGCGTGTGTGACTTTTTTTTTGCCAGGCAGCATACAGTATAGAAGCACTGCACATGGGCAAATGGTATGCTAGAGATCTGTCATAACTTGTAAGATGCATCTTACATATTTCTCTGTGTTGTTGTGATGGTTCTATTATTGACAAATCTGTGTGACAATAATTTCCAGAGAGAAAGTGTTGTCACCTGTCTTTCAACATATTGTGACATCATGTCACAACAAATGGTGACATCCACAACGGACCCATATGATCATTTATGACACTCTTGCCATTGTTTAAGTGAATCAATCCCTTGAGGGAGCCATCATGGTGTCTGTCATACGGCTCATACTAACTAGAAAGTGATGTGAAAATATCAATGTGCGACATACGCTGTTCTGCTGTCTTATCCTGTGACAGCTGTAGTGTCCATTACTGATAATGGTGACGTGGCAGCTGCAATATCTCACATACACCAACATGACATACCATGACAACATTTGATCTGTATTTTGATCAGAGCATGCCGGTCTTGGTCTTGGAGGGTTGGTTTTGAGGTTCTGTTGAAGTATTTTCACACAATTCACAGATAGCATTTGAGGCTGATATGATGTTGTTGTTGTTGAGCAGTCTTAATAAGTAAACGTTCAGCCCACAAGTAACTAGCCTATTTGGCAAAGTCAGAACCACTGACTAGATTTAAAACATGTTTTAAACATTTCTCTCCACATTTTTTAATCGAAAGACCACTTCTATTTCATTGTGCGACAGCACAAAACATGTTCAGATCTATTTATCCATACCATAGAGGAGTGTAAGATAGCCTTGACTGTTTCCTTAGCTACCAGGAGGGAGATTTTATCCCAGATATCTCCAGAAATATTTAAGAGAAAGTCTTAAAGAATTCCTCTTAGGCTTTTCAGGGCTCCTCACATCTGGAAATTTCTGAGGTAAGGGCTAACAGCTACCACATGGACAGACAGACACACACACACACACACACACACACACACACACACTCCACCTGATAATCAGTTGCATGAATCATTTTGTTAATTGTCAGCAAGGGTTCAGGGTAGGGTTGAAAGCATTCATCTAATGGACCTGTAGAGAAAGAAAATCTAAATGTGTCTCAATTAAATCTGAATGATTGCAACCGGATTTAAAAGTTCAAGTGGCAAAAAGAGCATCTCACCCACACTCACATACAGTCCTCAGGATGGATAATCTACATTACATCGCTCACTCAGTCTTGCATGCTTATGTGTTACTTATATAACTTAATTCTAATTATTTTTTCCTTACATAGTCGCAGTATGTATACTGTATATGTATATAAACTTCAGATGCAAAAGCCCTTATCAAAAACGAGATAATGATGGTGAGTAAATGCTCTCCACACATAGTATACATTAACCAAATAATTCAAAAACCCACTAAATACCACTCTCTTCCTGGTCTGAAATATCGATTTGTAAGCAAATACCTGTAGTAGCCTGATAAATAATGCTACAGTACTTTACTAGAAAAATGGTCCGATGGATTTAAAGGGGTTTGCATCTGAACCCTTCATATGGTTTTGGTTATTGTTATCATTTTGTTAAAGTCTATTATTGATATTGTTTTTTTATTTTATTTATATATATGTACATATATATATATTTTTTTTACCATAAACTGTTTATTTTAATGTTGATATAATATTGTTTTCGATGTCATTGTAAATCGCTTTGGATAATGTTATATACCATAAACATAAATATAGACATAATTGTATGCACACAGTATGTAATCTGCTGAACTAGCCTGATAAACCAGCCTAAATGGATTGGATGTCTAATTTAGTCTGGCTCCGATGAATGGATACAACGGAACATTGTTGATGAGCACAACCCGTTGTCTTTCAAACCGTGTCTGTGCCTATAGGCCAACGCTCCCTCAAAACCCCGCCCCAGAGCCCTCTGCCCCGCCCGCGTTGATTCAAAACACATCTCTGCGTTGTGATTGGTTTAGTTGCCATCTGCCAGATTCAGGGCAGTGTTTTCAAAATGTACAGTGGTCCGAGGCCAGACCCAAATGCAGGCAAAACATTTTGCCGTCCAGCAGTTGGCGCTGGTTTTCCAGGCTACTGCTGAACCAGTGTTGAACCAGTGTGGTTCAGCTCTGCACACACTCGGACTCGAACCCGCAAACAGCAGCACCTCTGATAGGTAGTCGAGCGTGCTGGCAATGGAGCTAAAATCCCAGGCTAGCTTTCATGCCAGCAGCACTCTTGAGGTAGCCTTGAAGTCAAGACGTCCCGAGCGGCAGGGACCGTTAAGCATCCTGCTACTTCAAAAGAAGAAGATGATTCATTTAGCGCTATCCTATTGCGTGGAGAGGGAATTTGAAAGACAACTCTCCGATTGAGCCCTGCCTACGGTGAGTTCCCAGACCCTAGTAGCCTAGGGTCTACTTGATGTGAGTCTGGCTGGTCAGGCTACTCTTGAGGTGTATAGGGGAGTGAGGTTTAACATTCAATATGCACAGCTAAGCTATAGCTGGCATCCCCTCTCAGGTGACCACAGCTGTGGTGGGTATATCTTTTCACAATGCCACAATCATGAGTGCCATATTGCTTTCATACAACACTTCCACTTATAACTAATCAAATTTAAAGACATCAAATTTGATTCTCTATTGTATTTTGATTTTGGATTGTTCATCCACCTGCACCTGCCCAAAAAAACAGTGCCAATCAATAGTCTCGCCAGCTACCGTTACCAAGCGATGGAACATTTACAGCCAGTTTGAGTTCACAATAATTTGAATGCTTGCTTGTCCTCAAGTTACGTGTTCATATGAACATTAACCGTATACTCCAATTACTCAGTTTTCTCACTCAATAACTGTGAAATGTGATGCTGATGATCAATGAATGAATGACACATTCTTGTTGAACAATTGAATGCGAGATGCAGAGTGATTGGCTAGAGGTGAAAAGTTCAAGTGGGCATGTTCAGGGATATTGCCACTCATGAAATACCTCTTGTCCAATCTGATATTATTACTAAATAATATATCAACCAGACCTACTGTATGCGTTGTGTTGACATAACCAGTATGCCCGGAGCTTTCCATTCCCCTCCCATTCTGAGGGTTGAATCTCTTGACAATTACTGACCCTAAGGCGCTGTTCAGTGCTGTAATTGCTATATCGATGTGTGTGCAAAATGTCTTTCTGAGAAAACTGCAATTTTTTCTTGTCTATCAATAGTCATCTTTCACAATGTTTCCAAGAAATTACCAAGCCTATTTGAAAAAAAAAAAAAGCACACAATGTTTTTTTTAGTTCCAAGTGGGGGTTTTCATTCGTGGGTTGCATACCTCTGAGCATGCAGGCCTTGGGTTCTCTTTGCCAAAAAACAATACTCCAAATACAATAAAGACTCAAAAATACCAAAGACCAATTTTCAGTTAAAAACAAGCACATGTGAGTCATGGCTTACATCCTTCATGTCTCTGCTCTCCTGATCAGATCTAAAGGGACTTATTTTACTGAAGAACATTTACAGAGAGAGGGGCGAGATAGAGAGAGAGAGAGTGTGTGTGTGTGTGTGTGTGTGTGTGTGTGTGTGTCTCTCTCTCTCTCTATCTCTCTCTCTCTGTGTGTGTGTTTGTGTGTCGAATTATTGGAATGTCTCCTTTGTATGGGTTTCCGCATTGAGGTAGGATAAGCCCGGACTGACTGCCAGTGACCGATTTGAAAACTGAGACAGACTGAGGTCTTTCACTCTCAGGCCTGAGCATTCTCCTGATTATTTTTCTGCTCAGTTGAAAGTGGGCTGCATTTGGATTGACAAGGCAAAAGCACTCAGTCTTATTGAGGCCGTCTTACACTTGCTGTGTGTGAGACTCACAGGCTCCACTCTCCAGCAGCTCCTCTTGTATTTCAGCTCAGTGGTGTAGTCTACATGATGGACAGTGAGGACTGTGTAGTGTTTCCACTTCATATGGTCATGGTTATTGTTATCATGACATTGGTATTTATTTTGTTTTTATTTCTATTTTACTTTGAACTGTTTATTTTAATTTTGATGTAATATTGATTTTGATGTCATTGTCGTTGTCATCACTTTGGATAAAGCATGTTATATACCACAAACATAGACATAAGCATTGTCATCTTAGTATACCCTCTTCAAATAGACAAGGATACCTATTAACATTTGGAGTTGATCATAGTATACCCACTACAGCTAACTAGATTACATCACCTACTATAGCTAACTAGATTAAATCACAGTATACCCACCACAACAGCTACACCACAGTGTACCTACAACAGCTAACTAGACTACACCACAGATAGATAGATAGATAGATAGATACAGTAGATAGATAGATACTTTATTGATCCCCAAGGGGAAATTCAAGATTCAAGAATATTCACAGTATACCCACAACAGCTAACTATACTACATACCCACTACAGCTAACTAGACTACATCACAGTATACCCACTTCAGCTACTAGATTCCACTAGATTCCACAGTTCCTCTTATATTTCAACCCAGTGCTGTCTACGTGATGTGCAGGACTATGGAGTATATACACTTAACCCCCCTGTTGTGTTCGCGGTGAAATTTGACTGATTGCCAATTCTTTTCTCTCAAAATATTGTACATTTGTTGAGGCTCCATGACTTTGTTAAGACAGGGCATCTGAGCAAACAAAATGAATTTTATCCTTTTCCAAACAACAATGTGGATGTTTTATTTAACTTTAGAACACCCATGTGCATTCCCAGCAGTCAAAAATGGCCGGCCATTAGAAATTAATGGGTGTGAAAATGGTCAGTGTGTAAAATTGAGTCCAGGCACATATTGATAAGATGGACTGTATCTGTACACACACACACACACACACACACACACACACACACACACTCCCCCTCTTTGCTTCCATGCCAGCCCCCACTGCAACCCTTTCCCAATAGAATCTTCCCCTTTCTGCCTTGCATGAGCTCAGATCAATGAGGCCTGCAGGCCATAAATAGCAAATGGAAGTTCAAATCTGGTAATATCCAATAGAACTTAAGTTGATACAAAGGTCTATCACACCTTTAGATGATAGTATCTGTCACTCTGGATTTATGACATATTTTTGACATGAACATGAAACAAACACATTAGAAGGGTTAAAAAGCATTACCATTTCAGTATACCCACTTAAAATAGGCAAGGATACCTATTACAGTAACACTAGAGTTGATTATATACCTACTGCAGCTAACTAGACTACACCACAGTGTACCCACTACAGCTAACTAGACTACATCCCAGTATGCCCACTATGGCTAACTAGACTACACCACAGTTTCAGCTGAACCGCGGAGCTTTCCATAGTGCATCTCCCATGCAGCAGTGGCTTTTATTGCATGGCACTATTGCACTGAATCAGGCTCTCTCTGGATCAATGTTTCGACGTCAGAGGCACGTTTTTATCCTGTATCTACCCTATGTTCAGCTCAATGGATAAAAACACTAATAGCACCAAACTCTGGGATTCCCAAAAATGCATGCACACTGGAACAGAATGCTTTTTCCCCCTTTTCTCTCTGTTATTGTACTAATGCTCTAAATGTAAGGCACTTTGAGCTGCATTCTGTGTTATGAAAGGTGCTATACAAATATAGATGATGATGATGACGATGATGACAATAATGATGATGATGATTATTATTATTATCATTATTGTTATAGCCTCCATACAGTTTCTACGAATGTGCTTGTTAAAGGCCGGCAGCCGGCGCCCACCGGACACATACGCGGCGCAAAATAGAACTCTGTTGTTTTTAACGGAGCAAAGCTCGCTAGAAACGTCTGCCACGCGGCAGCGGCACAGAGTTAGAAAACTGTTCTGAAATCCTGCGCGTCAAGCCCACACCGCTGAACGCTGTGTCCGGTGGGCACCGCCGGCCTTAAATGGATACACACACATGGAACAAAGCAGCTAATAGAACTACTGGTCATGGCAGTGTCTGTAATCAGTTGCATTACAGTATGTTTCCAGCCAGAGTCTCTAATACACATGAAAACATGGCGGCATGTCCTTCACTCAACTGTAAAGATATGGCTTGCATATCTCCAAGGCAGTATGTGTACCCCAAGGCAATATTAGCTGGCGGAGAGCAGATATTTGTACATTTAGCAGACACTTAACTTTTTTAGAGAGGTTTACTGTCCACGACCTTGACTGTGCCAATGCCACACACTATATGGCTGTCCCCAGTGGTTTAGCCTTTATTATTAGCACATACTGATTTACCTTGAGAGCCATTTCTCAAACTAGTTTCTATTCTATCAACATATTGATCGCTATACGGGGAGAAACCGTATGATCAATAATTAGATATGTGTGAAGGTCACAGTTTGGACTCAAGTTGATATGTAGAGTTGTATAATTCATTTCAACAGGGGCTTTCATACAGTGAACAAATTGTTCCAGCAGTAACTCAAAATGATCTGAATTAGAGCTTGAGATATTTTGAATAAACAATGGAATAGATTAAGGACATACAGTACAGTACTTGCTCTATACAACTAGAGGCTTTCTAAAGAGGAGACACAACACTCACAGTATATAAATGTATGCCATTAGTTTGTAATGCCAGTAAGGTAGTTGTCTGCACACATCCCACTCCTTCCGGTAATGTAACCAACCAACCTCATTTCCCCCCCCTCATCAGCTTTATTTTAGCCATTTGGGGGGGAGATATTTCGTAGAATTCAGATTTACACAAATCCACCTGATGCAGGCTCCTTTTGATATACTGTAGGCCTACTATGACCTCCTTTACGCCTCCCCATTCACTTCAATGGGAAAATAGCTTCCCAATAACAGCCCGAAATGTGTTAACAAGATGGCCACCGAGTGGGGGGACTTGCCTGTAAAGACTTTAATAAAACTCAACCACTTAGAAAATTAGAAAAAGAGAAACAACATGGACCAAAGACTCTATTATTCTTGAACACTGACGTGGCCCTCCAATCAGATGACGTTGGCCGCGAGAGTGGCCCCCAGCTCCTTCGATTTTGAGACCCCTGCTGTATGGTTAGATATACTATACTATACTTGCTCTACAAAATCCCACGAAACCATCAGCACTTTACAGAAATACCCAGTTATTTAGTACGAGCATATAAACATCTTTATGAAATGGAAGCACTTGACCTCTCTACGCAGCATGGAGAGAGAGGTGTAACAGAGACAGTTGATCTGTGATGCGCTGTGACCTCAGCAGACGCACGCGCGCTATTTTAAGAAGCCTGGGCGCGAGGGAGAGGACGCGCTGCGCAAGTCTACGGCTCCTCAATGTTCCCATAGCGATGAGGCTCGCTGCTCTGATGGTGTCCTCATCAGAGATGTCATTTGTAGTCACCTTCCCTGTCCCCGCGCACACACACAGACACAGTCACACACACAGACACAGACACAGAAACACACACACACACACACACACACACACACACACACACACACTCCGCTTCTGCCAGTCCTACCATGGCGTATTTTTAGGCACCTGTTCACAGGCTTCGACGCAAGTGATAATGAATACTGAAACAGTCATTCAGGCAAGAAGGGGACGCACATAAATGCACAGGCAGCTCAGTGCTTTATCTCCAGTTTTACACACACACACACACACGCACACACACACACAAACACACAGACACATGCACGCGCACACACACACACACACACACACAAATAATGAGACCAGATATCCCTTTAGTGGGAGTCCTCAAGTCGACAGTGACAGGTGGAGGGTTTGATGAGACAATTATGTGTGCATCGTGGTGACACCTCAATATCGTCTCCAAGTGCACTTCAAACCGCATTTTCTTCTGCTAGCTCATACATTCACCTTGTGGTTTGCAGGCACAGGTAAAACTACCAAGTAATCCCAGTGCTACATAAATATACAGTTTATACTCAAGTTTTAAACTTTGCAAAATAGAGATGTTGTTCCGGTGAGATGTGTCAAGGCAACAAGAACTTCAAATATTAGAATGGTTCCAAAAATATCTTGTTATTCTTCATTATACCTTACCTTGTTGTTGTCATTTCATTAAAACATTTTAATTACTTTTGATGTTACGCAGTACAATCATATTATTTTGATTGGCCTAAAAATGGTCAACCCTTAAAAAGCGAAGATGTGCCAGCCAAAAACATCTAACGTGCTGGTGTAAAAACTGTAAACCATTGAATAGAGCATACGGGTGGTGATGGACTCTAGCTATCAGCCCAGCAGGCATGACTGGACATGTTTACATGCACCGAGAGTGACCCCCCCCCCCCCCCCACACACACACACACACACATGAGTGCCAGTAACATTTCACAAGTCTGCCTCTGATGATTTGGGAAGTGGGGGGTGGAAGGGTGGGTGGTTGAAATATCTTTGAAGCCTTAATACCGAAAGGTAATGGACAGAGGCAAGGGCAGACACTTCCTCAGAACACACACACACACACACACACACACACACACACACACACACACACAGCCACGGAGTAGGATGAGAGCACAGCTGTGAAGAAAGCCATCTGTCATGGGGTGGCGTTGTCCTCATCCTCTGGGGGGAGACGTCAGAGTTCACTGTGTAGGTCTTCCTGTCGCTGGTCACATCAGGACTAGATGTGTTAATCTAAAACACCCACACACACACACACACACACACACACACGCACACGGACACACACACTCATAAACGCACAGTCTCACACACACATACACACCCACACACACCACTTCGAGCAAACAGGACAAACACACACACACACACACACCACTTTGAGCAAATAGGGTTTCATCCAGCAGTTTTGAGATTAATCATGACCTGTAACGGCGCAATTCAATTGTTTATCGCAATTTCATGCAAATTCGTGACGGCTCTCTTTCAGTGTCATTTGCTTGTCGGGTGATAAAGTGGCCTGTGTAATTGGATTCAATAAAAAAATAATAAATAAAAAAAAACAAACATGCCAGAAATCCAAGATCCAGTGACAGCGCTGGAAATGAGGGCCGTTTTGAGTGAGTTATAAAAGCGTTATTAATGTCAGCGACACGAGAGAGAGAGCGACTCTGCCGGTGTCGACAAGCCGCCATGGAGGAAAGAACACTGTCGCCGCGACAACGACGCGGCCTATTGGGACGGAACACACCGAGCCCGCCACCCCTGCTGCTGCTGCTGAGGGTGCAAAAAGAAAACATCCATCAAAGGTGACAACAACAACTCGACGAGAGGGGTGAAAAGTCCCACAAACAAAAGCAGGCAGGCCTAACGTCTGGGGCAGGATGTTAAGGAGACATCATCTGTTTTAGCGTCAGAGGCTTTCAGTGGACCTGAATGTTATTACACTTGGCAAGAGCTGTCAAAACATATCGATTTTCTTGGTTTGAACTCTGCTTGCACTACATACTTATATTCTTAATTTACTAGATCTTTGAGCCTAATCACATTAATACATTGATCAAGAGAATAGTTAATACAAAAAATTTAAATTAAAAAAAATCTTGACATAATAAATTTACAATCAACTATTGATCATATGTGCATATGTGAAAACGTTTTTTTTTTCTAGGACTATGTTGACAGGTAGATAATGGGAGAACTCTGAAGACTTTTTCTATATAGGTTTAAGCTTATATGGAATTGGGTAGGTGAGTCCACAGTGGTTGCTTTTGATTTCCCAAAGGGTTGTTTCTATCTCAGGGGCACAGTGGAAAAAAAAAAAAAAATTCAGACTCAAAGCGGATATAGCAACCAGAGGAAATTCTTCCACGGTGATGTCAAGGAAGTGACCAGAACTTTCAGTGTCAGAGAAAGTTCATGTATCTGGAGCACATGCACTTGGCTAAGGAATTAATTATAAAGATACGAAGATAATTGTGTGGGTTTGTGAGGTGCTTCATGGCCATTAAATTGCTGCAGTGGAGAAATTCTGACACTTCATTGCCGTAATGAATACCTGTGCAAATGAATGAATCTCTGGAAAGGAACCATAGACCAGGTTATTCTGTAGGTGAGCAGTATACTCTTTCACTATTTCAGCAGTATATAGCTACTTATTCCCTTACTCTACTCAGATCATTTTCTTTTCCAGTTAAGCCTCTTTCCCCCTGTGGCCTATGGCCCTGGCTGTCTTTCAGACTGACCATATGTCTTGACTGAAAGATGTGTAGAAAGAATGAGAGATGCTTAGAGAGAATAAACAAGATATAACGGGATTAGATACTCTTCTGTGTATTAGCTTCAAAATTCTGTCCAGTCCGTTTGTAGTTTCGGAGTCGCTCCTGTCTTCTTATGCTCGTTATATTCCTAAACACAGACGTCTGGACTCGGCACGGTGGCCAGATAAAAAATCGATACAGGTCGCTTTAACAAATCAGACATGAATGTGAGGGAACTGCTAAAGAAGACGCGGAGGCGGTGGTGGTGGTGTGGGGGCGATGGCTCGCGCTCGAGCCTCTTCAGCTTCAAGGTTTAATCACTGGTTACTTGAGCGGGAGGAGCGGCCGAGGTGAGAGAGGGCCCAGATGAAAAATTCAACGGCCGGGGCGAAGTCCGAGGCGCTAAATCACGAGACCTCGCGGAGGTGAGCTGTCAGGGACGGGAGCGGCGAACAAGCGGCGAGCACAAAGCCGCCTCGTTAATGAAGTCGTTGTACATTTCTCCTTGGGCTTTTCTTCTCGTTCTTTCCTTTTTTTTTCTCTCTTTCGCTCTCACTTTCGTTCTCTCCCTCTCTTACTTGATCTCCTTCTCTCTCTCACTTTCTTTCTCTCTTTTGTGTGCGGTTCTGTAGCTCTTGTCAAGGTGCTAAGAGAGAGAGAGAGAGGGAGAGAGAGAGGTCGAGGGAGAGAGAGAAAAAGAGCGGGAGAGAGAGAGAAAGATAGAGAGACAGAGGGAGAGAGAGAGAGAAAGGGAAAGGGAGGGGGGCAGCCAACGCAGAGGGTCAGGACAGAGACACGATTAAATACTCCACACTAATTTCACTTGCCCATTCAGAAGCCAAGAAATGCAGCAGAGTCTCCTCTTGCAGGGTGTATATTACAACACTGAGAGCCGCTGCTGAAGGTCTCTGTTCTTCAAAAGTGGTGAAATATATTACGCCGTGCGTGGTCAGCAGAACATAAATAAATGCAACTTAAATAACATACAGTGGCTATAGTAAGTATTCACACCCATGCTAAAGTTGACTAAAAAGAGGAATATAAAATCATCTTTTGAGAATTGATTGTAATGCCATAATTCAAAAAATGAGTAAAAATCAAACCGCTAAGGACACTAATTTTCTTTGTGATTGAAGAATGTATCGTAAATAGATAAATGTTCTTCCTTAAATACAGGTTGCATAAGTATTCAACCCCTATGTTAAATTCCCATAGGAGCAGGAGGATTTTTTATATGTTTTTATTTCTAAAGGCCAGCTATTTCATGGATCCAGGATATTATGCATCCTGATAAAGTTCCCTTGGCCTTTGGAATTAAAATAGCCCCACATCATCACATACCCTTCACCATAGCTAGAGATTGGCATGGTGCCTTTTACAGTTAGCCAATTAGCCTGTTTGATGCTCATTGAGCTCAATGCAAATCAAACAGGCTAATAGGCTAACTGGAAAAAGCACCATGCCAATCTCTATCTATGGTGAAGTGTATGTGATGATGTGGGGCTATTTTAATTCCAAAGGCCAAGGGAACTTTATCAGGATGCATAATATCCTGGATCCATGAAATAGCTGGCCTTTAAAAATAAAAACATATAAAAAATCCTCCTGCTCCTATGGGAATTTAGCATAGGGGTTGAATACTTATGCAACCTGTATTTAAGGAAGAACATTTATCTATTTACGATACATTCTTCAATCACAAAGAAAATTAGTGTCCTTAGCGGTTTGATTTTTACTCATTTTTTGAATTAAGGCATTACAATCAATTCTCAAAAGATGATTTTATATTCCTCTTTTTAGTCAACTTTAGCATGGGTGTGAATACTTACTATACCCACTGTAAATAAAACTTCAAGGCTTCCTTGAACATCCTCGTAATCCACTTGAACATTCCTTACGTGACACAGATATACTGTATTTTCTACAGTGTGTAGGCTACAGCGACCACTCAAGGCCCCACCACATTGTACACAAGCCATTGAAAGGAATGGGTTTCATAGTGCATGCCGCGTGCAATGTGATGGGGCCTTCATTCGATGGAATCAAAGTTCATTCACCTTTCCAGGTTTTCAAATGTGCCATGACTGCTTAATAAAAACATAAACAAACATTACACTACAGACTACACTGTTCAACTTTTCATTTAGTTACCTCCGCCAAGGAGGTTATGTTTTCTGCTTGTTTGTTTGTTTGTTTGTTTGTTTGTATGTTTGTTTGTCTGTTAGCAAGATAACTCAAAAGTGATCTGGATCCACAAAGCGGTTATGTTTTGGTCTGCGCTCTCAGAGTGCTTTTCTAGTTCATTTATATTTTCAAGGGTGAAAATGTACAACCAATCCACAATGATGAACTAAAAGAAATATAAATATAGCTGCAAGCAGCAATGTGGGGGCCAAGCAGGCTGGTCAAAAGGCCAGAGTTGCCATGGTAACTCAATGCTGTTCAGTCAAGTATATAGCTTTAAGCAGTCAGAAGAATTTTTATGTCAAACAACCCAAGATTGGCCGAGATTCAAGCCCATATCCTGTTCGGCGGCTTCGCCGCCAATTTCGATTGGCTGTTGCGGGTGAATGGTTTAAGATATCATTCCGAAAAGCAAGGCCTATATTAGACTCGGGCTGAAGATCATCTGTGTGAAGTTTCGTGAAGATCGGACACATTTTGTGACCTGTTGAAATGTTTAAGGGATTTTGATTAAATCCAATATGGCGGCCGAATAAAATATGATGATGTCACAAATTGAGCTGGGTCATCCTAAGGACCTTCAACAGTATAACCAGGCACCAGTAGCAAGGTTTAATTCCAAACACATCAACAGCTACAGGCCAAAATGCCTTTTTGCTAATTGCAGCGCCCCCTAGAGGTCGAAGGTCACCAAATTTCTTGAGCCTCCTCCTGATGGGGTCTTGGGTCCATGTACTAAGTTTGGTTTTGATGCGTGCAAGGGTTGCTGAAATATGAACCCACTTCCTGTTTGGCGGCTTCGCCGCGAATTTCGATTGGCTGTTACGGGCCAACGGTTGAAGTTCCGAAGAAACAAAGCACGAGCTGAATAAGGCATGGTCTGAGGATACTCTGTGTCAAGTTTGGTGTCGATCGGACAAAAGCTGTGACCGATATAATCTTTTAAGTGTTTTTGAAGAAATCCAAAATGGCGGAAAATCCATCATGGCGGAAAATGACGTCACAGGGTGCATTGAACTCGGGCTGGTCCAAGGATTACAAAGATACCTGGTTTTTGAAAATTGGCCTAAGGGTTCAAAAGTTACGTGCGTGAACGCACATCCAAATTTGACCTGTTGGTGGCGCTAGAGGGCTTGAGTTGCCGACATGAAACTTGGTCACATGAATCAACAGACTATCCCTAATCAGTGTGCCAAATTTCACAACTTTTCACCAGTTGGTTCTATGGGCTGCCATTGACTCCAATGGCAGAGGTATAATAGTTTATAATAATAATAATAAGAAAACATAGAAACACAATGGGTGCCTTCGCAGCTTCGCTGCTTGGCCCCCAATAAACACTTTACTTCACTTGCCATGACACGTAACCCTAACCCTAACTTGTCATGACAAAAAACAAATTACACTTAATGACACAAGCGTTATTCATTCACATTTATCCCTTGTTTATAATGTTTATGACACGTTCATGACAGTGTCATGTCACTCTTATGTAGATACCTTCATGTAAAGTGTAACCGATATGGTGTAGGCCAGGCCTATTCAACTAGCGGCCCGCGGGCCAGATGTGGCCCGCTTCAAATTTCCTGTGGCCCGCGTGTCTCGTCATGAGAATGAACTCGCTTTGACGGGTGTGCATAGATCATATGATTGGCGAGTAGCGCACTGTCGGCCCGCCCCTATTGGCCAGACTAATTCTTCACAGCACATCACTACACAAACTGACATTTCCAAATGTGTAACTAGTTTTAAATGTTACCATTAAATGTTGATTAAATTACGATTTCTTACCGCCAAAGATTCTAAACCTCGAGCGTGCGCAAATCAAAAATGTTATCAATCATACCCGGTCTCCGTTCCTCCGAGCCCTCGGGAAAGTTAGGAGCTGTGGTTTGTAGAGAATTGCCTCTTGACTTTATATTCCTTCTTTACAGCGATGGATTCGTTGCACAATAAACATGAAAGTCTCGTACTTGTTGCAGAGGGTAAAATGAACGATTCTCGTTGTCAATTAGACGTTTCTTTAGACAGAGCCATCTTCACTCAACTCGTGGGAATGTTATTGTTTGTGATTTGCGCAGGCTCGAAGTTTAGAATCTTTGGCGGTAAGAAATCGTGAAATAGATAAACAGAGGCAGAGCTGGCATTACTTTTTCTTTAAATTCAATGCTTGTATATTTGAGAGATTGGCGCTGTAGGCTGTGTGTGTTTGAAACACTTATGAGCCTAATTATCTTGAAGTAGGCTATCTGCATTTTTTCCCAATGATGCATGATATGGCAGCTATCAGACATCAGGTATGAAATACTATGGTTAGCCTGGGTGTTTTCAAATACTTCTAGGCCTATAGTTTGTGTCGCCGTATCACCTGTCTGAGAAGATTTTTTTATGGATATGGATAATAGGCTATGTTCTTAGTTTCTATGCCAGTGTATAACATTCAATTGAATTGAACTGAATTTTACTCTGATTTGATCAAATATTGTTGGATACAATTATTTTGCGGCGTCTTATTTTATGCGGCCCCTGAAAACCCAGTGATTTTTCCATCCGGCCCTCTTGGTACTGAAGTTGAATAGCCCTGGTGTAGGCTATTCTAATTATTTGTTTTTCTTGACATTTGTTAATTTCATTTGCTTTTATTTTCTATATGTGAACTGCATTGCTTCTCAAATGCCTCTTGTGTATGAACTGTGCTCTAAAAATGGACTTGCCATGTCTTCCCACGACCTTGGTTAGTTGGGTGTTACATCACATTTTTGGGAAGACCATTAGAACCAGGGATATGGTCCGGGGTTTTGATCACCACATTCAAAGTCCGAAACATAAAAAGGTGCGCAGATCAATTGACACTGGAAGTTCTGATTCCGTCTCATGTTCCGGGTGCCCAGACACTCTTAAACAGATGGAAGCCGCCACTCAGCAAGACTACAGAATGAGGCCAGAGAAATATGCAGTGGAAAAAACAAGAGCAAGTCCAAGAAAACGTGTGTGTGTTTGTGTACGTGTGTGTGTGTGTTTGTGTTTTTGTTTGTGTGTGTGTGTGTGTGTGTGTGTGTGTGTGTGTGTGTGTGTGTGTGTGTCTGTGTGTGTGTGTGTGTGTGTGCATGTGTGTGTGAGAGTATGAGTGTGAGGAGATGTGTTGATTCTCATGCCCTGCCAAATGCTTTGAGAGGAAACCCGTTAACATATGGTGTGCCAGGCTGTTACCAAAAATCTGCATCAACCTCTGGGATGTACAGCATCCGAAAACAAACAAATATCGACCAAAAAAAAAAGACCAAAAAACTCCAATTGCTCGGAGCGAAATGAAATCCACCTGATACGGAAACCTCTTCTCCAATCTGCCTCCTGCTTATGATAATAAGAATAACAGGCATTCTGTGCCAGCCTCACACCAAAGTTTCTGCCGTCTCTAAAAGCGAAGCAAGAAAAAACGAACGAAAAGCCACTCATCCATCTCATCCCTTGTTCCCCTGGTCTCCCTGAAGGGCCACACGTGGCAAGAGAGAGAAATCTCTGCTCGTACGGTTCACGCCGCAGATCCGCTCCGTGTAAGTCAGAACGCAGGTCACACACTCGTGCCTCCTCTTGTCTTGTTCTCATAGACATAGATCCCAGTGGGGGGAACGCGGCGACCCTGCCTCCTGCCTCCGGATCTCCTCCTGCAAGAACCTGCAGAACCGGGGGGGGGGTTGGGTTCTGAAGCGAGCCCTGGCCCTGGCTCAACATGACAAGTGCTCTCCTGCGACCTGGCACCTCCGTGGAAACCCCTGGGCCTCGGAGTTCTATTGAGGGCCGAGGCATAGAGTCAGCAGGAAGAGTTGCTGACTGGCTCACTTTTTTATTTTCACATTTTCACACACTTTTGGAGAGGAGACCCACTCTCTTAAGTCACAGCCAGGAGGGACGGAGTAAATTTTTTTACTTTCTGAATGTGATGAAATGCAATTTTTGACCTTCAGTTCTTGAGATGTACGATATAACACTGTGAAGAGTCTTCTTTGCTTTCATTGTTGGTTATGTAGTAAACAACCTCGTTGGTGACCTAACAAACAGCATGGGAACTGTGTGTGGTTATTTATTATTCACAGGCATTCACAAACACTCATTCAAACACTCTTTTAAGCACACACTCTTAAAAAGAGGGTTCTTGAGGGTGCTATATGGAACCATGCAGGCTTTAAAGAACCCTTAGGGGTACCTTTGATGAACTCTTCAAAATGGTTTAAAGAACCATTAAGGGGTTCTATAAAGCACTTTTTTCCCCCTAAGAGTGCACCTTTATTCACATCTGCACAGCTATTTCAATGTTTCTATTCCATCTCATCAAAAGTGATCTAAACAATGTAGATAAACAAAGTTTAGCAATACAAGGATACAAGGATACAAGGAAGTTTATTTGTCACATGCATATGATTACTAAAGTAAAAAAATGCTGTGAAATGGTCAGTTCCTTCGCCTGTTGTGCATATATGGGGGGGTGGGGGGGGGGTAGTAGGGAGGGGTCAGGATAAGTGCAAAAAGCATTTAAGTGCATGGGGGGGGGGGGGGGGGGGTAAGAGTAATAGATGCAGGGGGTGAATGATGTATGTGTGTAGTTTATCTTGGTCTTCAGCAGTAGTTAGCATTCTGTGGACAAGTGTAAAGATATCCTTAAAATCCCCAACACATGGTTGTTTTTCCGTGACCATGTTTGCAGAGCTGTACAAAAAAAAAAAAATAACTACAAAAAAAAAAAAAAAGTTGTGGTGGTGGTGTGGTTGCCTGTGAGCTGTCCCAATGATTCCACCCCTCTGGTTTTCAGTTAGGCTAGCAGCAGTGTTCAGTCTCACCAGATCGGTCGCTAGGCAGCAGGGAGCGGCTGAAGTTTCGCTGGGTGAGTGGCGTCGTCTATGAAACACAATTATAAGTGAAAGTAGCCTACCACTACAATCGACAGAGCAAAGAGAAGTACGCATGGCATGCAGTGTGCATAAGAACATTTACTTCTCACAGGTGTGTGTGTGTGTGAGTGGGTTAACTGTGCTCGAGCTGTAGGTGGCGTGTTACTTTTTAAAGATGCGCTTCAGCCGTTCATTACACCTCAGATGGCATTGCAATAAAAGCAGCCCTGTTTCTATAGATAGAGTCTTTATTGTCCTATAAGGATATTCTTCTTCACACATCAATCAACATTCCATAAAAGAGATAGCAGCATTTGATGTTCACATCACATACAGTATAACATATCACACATCAGACATCACACTTTGCACATTACACATCACACATAACATACAACATATAACATATAACATATAATGTGACACCCACCATACACCCCCTCCCTTCTAGTTCCCTTCCCCCCCAACACAGTGCAAAATAGCAAAAGCAGCAACTAACTGTCACTGATTAATTGTATAGATTGATGGTGTTTTCCACTGATTAGGAGCTGTTATTCCTGCGACGCATGAGGATTGTGAAGATGTAGTGTATTTGTGAACATGAAGTAAAAAAAGAAGGCTGCCGCCTTGTTAATGAATAGTGTGCCGACCTCTGATACTCTCCACGCCAATAACACTATAGTTTAATTGCCATGGAAATCATTGTTGGCTCAGGGGAAAAAAATAGGATATACATTGTCTATGAACACAGTTACAGTAATTTCCCGCATATAAGCCGCAGGAAAGTGTTTTATGCAAGTTAAAAGAAACTAAACCATATTAAATGGCCCCCTGTATTAACCTCATAGCTGAAGAAATTTAGCAAAATCAATACATAAGCCGCGGCTAATAGTCGGGAAATTACGGTAGATGTGCCATCTGCAACTGCTGGTTAAACTCTACTATGAAAAGAGACCATATTTAGAGCTCTTACTGTACATACTCAACGCATTGCTACGCATACGCGGCCGCAAGGCTACGCATCGCTACGCTTTGGCCGCCATTATGCGTCGATGCGTAGCAAAATGAGTCATCCCAGTTATTGATACGCGACGCACCGAAGCATGCAATACCATGCGTTGTGGGTGGGGGCGATACTTCAATAATTGTTCAGTATTTCAACTATATGTCATATTTACAGAAGAAGCTTTGACTATAACTGCGGGCAAAGAGTAAAATGTCCACATTTGTACCCAGCTACCGATAAATACTGGCAGTTAAGATGGTTGAGTGAGTTTGTGAAGCATAGGATTACCGAGTGAACATTTTCGGTAGGCAATAATAATGAACGTTGTGTGTACGTGTGTGTATGAAGTTAATATGCTGTGTGACCTCCTCGAGAGGCTGAATGGCAGAGAGATTATTGTCCAATGTTTTTAACAATACCAGTGGTGTTAAAGGAGAATTCCGGTGTGAAATTGAGCTTAACTGTACCGAAACATGTTAAGGTGTACTCACACGTGTTTTAGACGCACTTTCACTCACCCCCAGCATTCCGAACTCCTCCGTTTTCAGCCTAGCTTACAGTAGGCTTGAATCTATTAGATTGGGCATTACGTAGCCTATGCAGCTAAATCGCTATTTTTAAACCATTAAAAAGGTTCCAAGTAACTCCACACTGCATTGGTTGACTTCTGAGGGTCCTGACATTTAAAACGAGATACTTAGAACTTTGGAAGTGCACAGGAAGTTTATTAAAAAAGACTGTTTATTCAAGCAGTACCTTCATAGAATCTCTCCGCTGGGCGCCATCTTGTGGTGAAGTCGCGATAAGTCGACTGACGAGCACAAACGAACAGGAAAGACAGGGGGACATATTGCAAACATTTTGAGCTTTGTTACTCATCATGCTCATGTAGACAGTATAAATATATATTTCCTATGGAATTACTTTAGCAATATGTTCCCCTGTCCTCCCTGTTCGTTCGTGCTCGTCAGTCGGCTTATCGCGACTTGATTCCAAGATGGCGCCCAGCGGAGAGATTCTATGAAGGCACTGCTTGTAAACAGTCTTTTTTTTAATAAACTTCCTGTGCATTTCCAAAGTTCTCAGTATCTCGTTTTAAATGTCAGGACCCTCAGAAGTCTACCAATGCAGTGTGGAGTTACTTGGAACCTTTTTAATGGTTTAAAAATAGCGATTTAGCTGCATAGGCTACGTAATGCCCAATCTAATAGATTCAAGCCTACTGTAAGCTAGGCTGAAAACGGAGGAGTTCGAAATGCTGGGGGTGAGTGAAAGTGCGTCTAAAACACGTGTGAGTACACCTTAACATGTTTCGGTACAGTTAAGCTCAATTTCACACCGGAATTCTCCTTTAAATTGATGATTATCGCCTATATATTATGTAAATGTGAATAATACAGTGCTACCCCCTGTTGCGTGAGCGGTGTATTGCGTTTTGCTATTGCCCGCGTTGCTTGCGTTCGCTGTGTACACTATGAAAGGGAGCCCGTCACTCGCGTAGCTAACGTTCCTTGCTTGCGTTGCTCGCGTTGAGTATGTAAGCGCTCTTAGACATGATCCAGAAATACCGCTGTCTTATCTTGCACCAAGCTCATTTAAGATGGACAGAGGCAAAGTGAAAAAACTGTCCTGTGGTTGGATCAGTAAGAATTTTGAAATAGCCCCAGTTAATCCAGTTGAAATAGCCTTCGATATCTGTGTCAATTAATTTCTTTTGACGGTCCATTCACCAACATGTGGTAGCACCAGAGGTGTCAGAAAGTAAAAGTCCTGCCACATTTTTGTTCCAAGCATTCACTTAATCTGATTCTAATTAGCACAACTCTTACAGTAGATCAGCTAATTAGTGAAATCACCTGTGTTAAGTGCACAGACAGAACCAAGTTAGATCCCTTTCCACAGGTGTATGAAATCGAGCACCTAGATTATGAAGGCAGACTGCATGGTGCTTCTTGATTAACCCACCTGTAGAAAGGGACCTGATGAAACCCATGAATGCCTGTTATTAATATACTGTAAGCAGGGGGCAGATTGGAGAAATAGCAGAGAGGTGTCCATCCATATCAGGTGGATTTTTACTTTCCGAAGCCGGTCTTTTACATCTCCTGGGTGTCACTCCTGCACCGGAGCAGTCCAGCATCCTCCCCTTCACTGGTTCACCACCATGATGGTCCAGTGGTTTATCTGGTGACTTGGAGTGGAACAGAATCTCCTTTTCCCATTTGCCCCTGACCTTCCAAACAAACCCCCCCATGCCACGGGTCTATTTTGTTGACCTCCCTGGTGGATTAAACGGTAGGAATAGCTCCGACTACGCGGGTTCTCCCTCCCCAGCTGACCTTGTGATGTCTGAGATGACTGCAGCCTCCGAGATACTCCAGGGGGGGCCGACGAAAGCCTACTAATTTAGAGTCAGCCATCCGTCACAAATTGATTCCTATATATGTTGTAGGTTTCACTTTGGTGGTAGCAAAGCAGGCTGCTCGAACAATCACAAGCAGTGAACTCACTGAAGTGAGCAGAGGACATCAGCAACAGAGAGGAGGAGGGGGAGGGGGAGAGGGAGAGGGAGGGGGGTTGGGTGTTATTTTTAAACATAAAAGTTGGGGAGGAAATTGCTGTTGAAAATTCCATCAGACCCATGACTGGCATGAGAGTGAACATGCTGTATTATTCGGGGGGGTGGAGGGGGAGCCTGTCAGAACACCAACAAAAACGAATCCCAACAAGCTGTTCACACTTCTACCAAGTGTTCTCTTTCTCTTTTTTGTTACCCCCCCCCCCCTCCCTCTCTTCTCGTCTCCGTATGCCGGGGGGTATTAAAATGTGTGCTTTTTGAAGTTCTGAGAACCGGAAAAAAAAAAGCGCCCAAAGTTCAGGTGAATGAGCGAGAGAATCTCCTTCTCTTTACAATTTGTCTCAGTTAGCGGTTAGCGGGTACAGTGTGTGCAGCCTCAGCAGAGCGCTAGTGGATCCAATTAGCACCTACTGACTCATATCCGTCTAGTTTAAAAATGATATCAGCTATCAGGGCCTCTTATGAAGCGCACTTTAGCAGACTGCCCACGTTGCCTTGTTCTATCTTCGCCTTCCTTTCTGTTGAATTTGGACATTTTCCGATGAATGCTGTAAATATATGGGGATTGTGCTCGAGTGTGATATGAATGGACTGACGATGCGGTCCGTCAGGTTTGTGTGTGTGTGTGTGTGTGTGTGTGTGTGTGTTTATGTGTGTGTTTGTGTGTCTGTGTGTGGTTATGAAGTTAGGAAAGAGAAACCATATGGAGTAAAGGCTCTACCGTGCCTTGGAGCTACAATTAAATTGCTTCTTTCTCACAGGATGTACACCGTATGAACACAGTACACTCTCTGGATAAGGGAATTTAGTTAAGTACAGTCAAGCAGTGTGAATATACAGGACATATATACATTATACACAGTATATCGATTCCCTGAGCACGGACAGTAATGTCTTAATTTGTATAGGTTTTCATTTTTTTGGCATTCACATCATTTCCTTTCCCCGCTCTAAAAATAAACATCACAGAAATACCCACTGAACGCATTCATATAGCCTTATGTAAGTTGGGCAAGAACAAGGACACAAACACAAATAGGTCATACCATAGCAAAAATGATTAGGACGACTGCTTGAGGATGTTGCACAACTGAATGAGTCCAAATAGACATCCAGGATATCCCTGATTCCAATGTATGCTGAGAATAGCGTTGGTGGGGGGGAATGACCAAATCTCTTGATGAATGTTTTTTCCAGGTCTGTTGAATGCGTAGGGAGAACGGGACGATCAGCCAATCAGAGTGTGCTGTGCTCATGCTGTTTGTTATGTCACCCATTGTGATGCCTGCTCTCTTTATGACACAGCAGAAGTCATTATCTCAGCTGATCTGCCACCTCCACCCGTTTTCTGTCTTTCCTTCTCCTCTCTTGCATATCCCTCTTTCTTTTTCTCTCTTTCTCCCTCTCCCTGCTCTCGCTCTCCCTCTTTCTTTCTCTCTCTTTCTCCCTCTCCCTGCTCTCGCTCTCCCTTTCTCTCTCTCTCTCTCTCTCTCTTTCTCCCTCTCCCTCACCCTCTCTCTCTGCCTCCCCCTGCCTCTTTCTCTATCCATCTGATTCCACTAAGGTGACAGGAGATCAAAATGCGCATCGCAGCAGGTTGTTACTGACAACATACAGACACACAATGACTCATCAGGCGACCAACACACACAGATACCCCCCACACGCACGCACACACACACACACACACACACACACACACACACACGCACACACACACACACACACACACACACAGCCTTTGTGCTCCTACAACAGAGAGGGGATGAGCAGGGGGTGGGGGGGGGGGGGGGGGGGACGGCATTAGCTGTAATTCTATCCATCGGGATTACCTTTCAACCTGGCAGGTAGTTCAAAGCAACAGGTCCCCTAAACACACACACGCGCACACACACACACACACACACGCACGCACGCACGCACGCACACACACACACACACACACACACACACACACACACACGCACACACACACACACACACACCCCACACACAGACATACTCCAGGCGACATCTATCTCTTGACCAGATGTCGCTAAGGGCACTCTCACACAATGAACGGTGGAAAAGACTGTCGGGAAGCTAACGCTTCATGGCACAGGAAGGTTGTGTAGGGGGTATAGACCTTCCCTCAAAGCATATATATCTAGCCATGTCAATCAGATCCCGCAAGGCTGATTTGACATTTATTCAGCTGTTGTTTGTTTGTCTATATATTGTTTATTTATACGTACATATCTATTTATTTATATGTAAAGCTGAGTGAATGAGGAGGACCTGAGCTTTACCTCTCTCATTATCTCAAATAAGTACATTGTTTTTATTTATTTATTTTACTTGTTTTTTCTTCTGGCCTTCTTGTTCTTTCTGGCTATAATGAGAGGTCCTCGTGGAGAGTCCATTACAAGCTACTATACCGAGACTGTAGCCTGCTTTACTCACCAACAGAAGCTCCGCTCGATTCTCCCTCCCCTTGTTATGGGCATGAGGACTAAGGTTGAGCCCAATTATCTAGTAGGACCCCAATGTAGGCGGTGACGCAGGATAGGATATACAGTACTGTATGGTCTTGTTCTGACATATACAGCTTGTGCTCAATTATTATTCTGGAGTGTGTGTGTGTGTGTGTGTGTGTGTGCTTCACATCTCTGCTTCACCTGTTGCTCAACCTGGAGCGGTGGGTTAAAGAAGTGGAAGATTGACTGTTATATTCTTGGATAATTGGACAGAATGATGTGAAAGTCTTTTGATTAGAATAATTTCCTGCTTCCAATATCCTATATATACACTACTCACAAGAAGTCAGGGAGATTTGGCTTTCGGGTGAAATTTCAGGATGAACTAGCCTGCCTAGCGCCTACCACTTCTCAATGAGACGTTGTCTGGCAACCAAATGTTCCTTTTCTCGTATTTGTAAAAATGCCCAGATCCGTTCATTGGGCGCCAAGGATGTCTATCAAATGTGTCTGTTCATAGCTCATCATCATCTTGCTTTCCCCCCTGTTCTGTCATTGGTCCCCTATCTGAGGCAAAAATTAGGGCGGTAGTTTCCTGGCTGCCTTAGCATGCGTGATTCAAATCGCGCACAAGGCAGCATGGGAACACCCAGGCTAGGATGAACCTAAAATCCACTATAGCCTTTATAGGTGAACTTAAAGTGACCTTCTCTAAAATGTTGAATATGCATGTCCAACAGTTCGGTGTTGCAGTACTTGCTATAGGCTACTGAAACATTACATTTCACCCGTAAGCCAGATACTTGTGAGTAGTGTATACAGTATGTCTTTGGTATAGATACCATACATATTATGTAGAGTGCGCTTTAAAACATTAGCACATCTAATAAAAAATGTGTTCCTTGCTTTTGTGTTATTCATTTACATTTCCACTTAAAAACCACTTGACTCAAGCCAGGGGCATAAAAACAGTGCTGCTCCCATTCACTGTTTGCACATTCAATTAGCATCCATCCTTTTCCACAGCTTACTGCTGCTCAACTTTGTTTTTTGACACATTTACTTGACAATGGTTTGAGTATTGAGATGAAGCTCAATGTACCTGAGCAGAGATTAGGCAGTTGCGTAGCTTCGCTTGCCATTTGCAGAGAAATGGGCAAAACAAAACTATAGTGAGCTCGTCACATCGTATTAGAATTAGAATTTATCCTTTTTTTATAGCACCAAACAAGTCAAGGTGATCACTGGAGATGTGTACAATATATGTATGTGTGTACATACTGTAGTTGACACTTGAGCACAAGTGCACCACTACAGTAGTTGACACTTGAGCACTATTTCAATAATAAATGCTTATTTATGACTGCATGACAATAAACTTTGAACTTGAACTTGGAGATAGTAGTCTAGATTCTACAGAGCTTTGTGATCCAAGTGTTCAGTTTGATGGAGATAACCAATAAGACCAAGCTGAAGATGCAATGCAGTTCATACATCTATGTCATATTTGATCTATAGATATATTGTACTTCATTGCATCCTATATGCATATAGACTTTGGGGTTAGGGGCTTATCATTACATATTTGGCCAACTGTAACTAAGTCAGTAACATTTATGCTTATATAAACCTCACAAAATGAGTTTCATGTGCTTCTATTGAGTCTGTTTAGCTCTCAGAATTAAGGTTGGTTGTGGCTATCAGTAAATGGTGGAATGGATGAGCCTCTGGTTCATGTCTGATTGCTGTTGCCCAAAAACATCATTTATAAGCTTGCGTTTGGGAATGATTTGAGCAAACTACACTACACTGTTATTCAGAAAGGTGAAGGTTAGATGCACACCCATTTTTGCCCATAGGTCTGAATCCACTCAGCTTTCTGCTGGTCTAGACACAAACATATCCAATAAAATCAGTGTACACTAAAAAAAAACAAAAAAACAAGCTGACCTATTACTGGGCCTGTGCCAGGGTTGCTGCTGTACTCAGGTTGCATTGACCTGAGGTCATCTGATGAGAACAGCTCGGGAGAGAATTTCTCAGAAAGTGGCCTTGATTTCCATTAGCTAATGCATTATTACCATGGAAACCTTCATAATCCTCAGGGTCAGAGCAAATCAAGCAATTCTAGTATGAAACGAACCTGGCGGTTTATGCCCAGAATCTCTAAATTCACACTATTCATTGAGCTCCACTCCACTAACTTTGGCATTAATTGTCATTCAGTGGCATTAATTCCTGCTTTACCTAATACTATCTCGATGTTCATTTTAACTCCCTTAATTTCAACACATTTCACTGATGTTAGCTAGGAGAATACAACTCTCTTAACTAATAAGTATATATTAAACTAGTTTCAAGTAATTAACCTAGTTTCTCTGAGAGGTCGGAGAGAAATAAGTGGACTTCATGCGCCTGTTGAGGCACTTCAGTGTGGGTTTGAACTTGGGCTGACCCCCCCAGGCGAGAGAACTGTCGGCCAATTAAAAGTCAGATCGCCCTAATCGTCTCGGGAACATTGTCTCCACTTTTCGGCGAGAGGGCTGCGGGTAATTGAAACTTCCCCCCAGGGGCCCTTCTTATGGATGTTCCGTTCAGACAGGTTGGTGTCCTTGGTCATAAATAAGTTTCTTTACTTACAAGAGAAATCCTGTGGGATTGTGAGTTTGTGTGTATATGTGTGTGTGTGTGTGTGTGTGTTTATGTATGTGTGACAGAGAGAAAGAGAGAGAGAGAGAGAGCAAGAGAGAGAAAGAGAGAGAGAGAGAGAAAGAAAGAAAGAGAGAGAGAGAGAAAGAGAGAGTTCATATCTTACCCTCAGCTGGCTAAAATTGCCGTGGACTAATGTCCCGTTGGCGCGGCCGATCCTTGAATTTAGGCTGGAATTGTAAATGGGATATTTAAAGTGCCATTGGGCACGAATATATCAAGTCTCTGGCACCATTCCCCTACCCACCACTCTCCTCATGCCACCAAGGCCCCGCCACCAACCCTTGCCTCTCCCCCCATTTAATTATAAGTCATTTCTTTGTGGACCACTGGCTTTTCAATCTTCATAGTTCTTGTAAATCGCACTTCTGAAAATCCCAGTTTGCATAGAAAGCGTGCAGCAGACAAGAGGACAAGTGAAGAAGTATTACTTTTTTATGGCAGCTACACTTGCTGGATAGGTCTGGCGCGTGTCTAGCATAGACGCCGGGCCCTCGATTGAAAGGACAACGCGTGTAACACACTGATTGGGTACAAATGGCACAGTATCAAAGGGAGGAGTCGAACAGGAAATGGTCAATTTCGTACATGTACTCGTCGGATTCTTGAGCAGCAATTAGATACACCCAAATACGGCAAAAAAATCCTTCCTCATTTGTTATGATATTACCAAATGAATGTACTCAGTTAATCAAAATAGTTTTACACAATCCATTTTTTTTTTTGCTGAATGAACCTATGATGTCCTACTGATCTATGAAATTAGAGTCCTCCATGTCATCAAATCCACTGACTGTGCGTTAGTTACATACAATCTTATGTTACGTATACCAAAACCGACATGTAGTAACTATAAAAGTAATCACAACCATAACCATATCCATGACATTGTCTCAGTATCATTTAATTTTAAGTGAGACGCTGCAGGTAGCCTATTGTGCATCCCGATTCCATATTTGTTTCTTCTCATTATGTTTGAAGTGGCCTATTTGTGTTGAGGCAAGAACAGCGGTAGTTCTTATTGGGAACCAGAACTTGACACTGGAAATAAATTACCAATGCACCGTATCACTCACTAAATATTTGCTAGTCACTGCTTTGCCAACAGACAAGGCACATTGTGGAGTTATTTGATTTTTTTTTTAAGATGGAGCACTTTAGCAAACTATAAAGCCTTTCCTTAAAGTCTGATGAATCGACGCAACACTGGATGTAGGCAGGGCGACACCAGTAATTAATTTTTTTGCTAGCGCATTACATATTGTGATCACAAAAATTGCTCTTACAGGCCATTCGTATCAAGCCAGGCCTAGACGGGCAAAGAGCCCTTTACTTATGTGTGCAGGACAGAGAGCTGTTTGGCTGGCTGTCTGCCTGTGTCCGTTTATTTCTGTCTGTCTGTTGGTCCCGATCACTGCCTTTCTGTGTCTGTGGCTGTGTCTGAAGCATAAGTACACACGCTGGGCAGCGTGCATTTTCCGGAAGTTACGTCAGAATAGACTGTCCGAAAGTCAAGCGCTCTCACTAGATGGGTACTTCGTTTTGGCGTGATTTCCAAGCGTGCATCGATACATCTTTTTTGGCCTCAGATGTCCCATAATCCATTGTGCAGCGCAGGTAAAGCTCCACACGTCATGCAAATCGTCAAGCAACACACCCCCCTCCCCGAGTCAGGTGACGCCAACTAGTTTGTGCTGTCCAAATGTAGGGACGCATACTGAGGAGCAAGCTAACTGAGACGCTACTGGAAAGAGCGGTACTATCCAGCGTGCACCCTTGACTTTTGGACACGGCCTGTCTCTCTGTCTGTCTGTATGTCTGTCTTTATCTCTCTATAGCCTATAGAACCTCAACTATCTTTTGACATCTTTCTCTTTTTCTCAATTTCTTCCTCTACACATCCATCCATCCATCCATCAAACCTGCAATTGATCACAATCTGTTATTCCAGCTGACTGTTAACTACCACATATTCTCTGATCTGAAGTTTTAGTTGCCTTTGTTCATATGTCACACACGCACACACACACACACAGACACACACACATGCGCATGTACATGTGCAAACACACACACACACACACACACACACATATACACAAGCCCACACGTGCACGCACACGAACACACACACACACACACACACACACACACACACAATCCATCGTGTCACCAAACAATCCTGTCTGGCTGCCAGATTTCATTTTTCTCCCTCCAGTAGCTGTCACCTCAGCAGATAGGAGCCGCCGTATAGGAGGTTAAATTGAGAGGATCCGTGGAAGGACCCCACCAGCACACATATGATGTCTCAGTTACTCCACAGCAGGCCAAGGACAAAAGAAAATAACATCTATTGCTTGAAGCAGCTTGTCTCTCATGATGGTGGTCTGTGTGAGCACTATACCACCTTAAGACATAAGACATCTGTAGTACGGATTTGTACCAGAGTACTTGATGGTGTAGGCTGTAGTGGAAAGTTCCGTGTTGCATCTTGAATGCTCCATGCCCACATGAAATGGTGTTTTGTTTTATCAGGGGTAATCTGTTGTTTGGTAAAGCAACACAATGGAGGAACTGATATCTATGCCCCTTGGCGTGAATATTCAACGCCATTTAGTGCTAAAACGGTACCCAAGTCAGTCAAAAAAAATTACTACTGTAAAAGGGTCATGATCTTACTCTGATTTAAATAGTGCAATATCAAGCATTCCAGGCACACATTGTCAATGCCAGAGACTTTACTCTTCATATCATAATGTAGTGTAGCATCAGAATGAGTTTGAACCTGTTACTTTAAGGTAAGAGAATGGCATTGTGTTGCTTTCAGTCAAGTCAGACAATCTGCATCCAAAATCTTTCCTTGATGGCTCTTGTAGCTCTTGTCACCATCCGATAAGGGTGACACACACACAAACACCCATAAAAAAACCCTGTGCCTGTCTGTTGTGGTTATTGATTGGCGTGGATCTCATTGATCGGTCCATGACACCACAACGGCTGTGTAAGCACTACAGAGATGCTCATTAGTTCTGAAGGAGACTGCTACTACATGCTGTGTGTGTGTGTGTGTGTGTGTGTGTGTGTGTGTGTGTGTGTGTGTGTGCTTATGTGCGTGTGCCTATGTGCATGTGTGTGTGTGTGTGAGTGTGTGGCTAAATGACACTGTCCGCTCCTCAGCCGCACAGCGACATGTCTCACACACACTTGATTACATCTCATCTTACGCCGCTAGTTGGATTCAGACTTTTATGATAACGTCTGATACAGTCATGGGAGCAATGGCAAGCCCAAGGTCAGGCGCTCTCTTTTTCTCTTCTCTTCTCGCTGTATGGAAATGATGTGGGCTGTACGTCACTTTGAGTGCTATATGCTGCGTGTGATAATCATACATTTGTATTCAGGAAATATCCTCTTTGATTGGATTTTTCAATTATTTTGGGAGTCATTCAACAACCAACTGAACAGAGAGTGGAAAACGACTGGCCTGAAGTGTTGAAAAGATTACCACCCCAAGTGGATGTGGGCTTTAAAAATGATCTTGTTTTCTTCTCAAAGCCTGATGTAATACTACTACTTGTAAGCAAATGTATCTTGAAACACAAATATATTCCAGAGAGAAGTGTCTCCTCCCATTTTGAGTTGACCAATTAGGTAATTTCAATTTTTACTGCACTCACCATGGAAGAGCTAAATGTTTTAAAATAGCAAGCAAGGGGAAGGGAGAATTGATTTTGAACAGGCTACTGAGGCATGACGGTAAGCATACCAGCTATTTTACACTCGGAGCATCTTGGCTAAGCTCAAAAAGGCATCCCCCATTTACTAATGCCCCCTACAGCACTGAATGGGTGGTAAAAGGCTTCATACTGTACAGTATGTCCACCTTAACCCTTAGATGCATAGGCTACCAATACCTACACTCTTCCATGAGTGGGGTCAAAAATGACCCCAATTAGAATGCATGCGTTTTTTGCTGTAAACTCAAATAATGTCTCTCATTTTGGTTAAAGATGATGATTTTTATTATATATTTGTCTAAAATGTTTTTATGTCATGTTGGACATATTGATGCATCACTTTTTATTAACATTTTATTACAAAACAGCTTTTAGATAGGCAAAAAAGGTAAACATCCTAAAATTATCTCAACATAGGTGAATAGGGTAACATTTTTAACTTAGAGATATCTTCATGAAACTTTACCAGTTGAATACTCACATAAATAGGAGAAAAAAACGTATTGCAAGTTTTCTGTATTTATGTTTAAATATGCTAATTAGGTCATGGCTAATTAAATATGCGCTAATTTGCATATATGTTTTGATGCGAAGAATCTGACCATTGGAAAAAGCCAGGTTGAAATATTTTTTTTGTAGTGTTAATATATCAAATAAAAAAACATTTACAGAGGTGATTATGAATATCTTCTTTTGTTATCCAGTAAATCAGAAGATACTGCCAATTGGCTTAAAAAAATCGATTTTTGCCCTATTTTTAGGCATAAAAAGTCATACAAATCAGGCCAAGAACGCTATATCAACAAATCCCTCTCTAAATATCGCTTGGTGAATTCTGCTTCACAATTATAGGAAGAGCGGACATCGAAGGATCAAAAAGCGACGTCGCTATGACCGCTTGGCCGCCACATTATATGATGATACTTAGATTTATGTTGTTGTGTAAAAATAGCCTTCAGGATGGTGAAACTGCTGACATGAGATGTGATAATCAACAGTAAATGTATACCTGACTGCCACAGTTGATAAAAATCAAAAGATCCTAGGGTTAACTTTTGAAATTCCATAGAAAATGCTTGGGGTCATTTTTGACCCCACCTATGCAGATCGGTGGTACTGATACAAAACATTAAATTACTTTAAAAATATAACAGTTAGACACAAATCCAAATGGCCTCATGTCAAAGACAACCTATTTGAGGAATACATAGAAGGTTAAATGAAAAAAAATTAAAATGAAGAAGATACTGCAAGAAAACAACCTCTGGGGTCATTTTTGACCCCACTTATGCATCTAAGGGTTAATATAGAGATAGATGGGGGGATATGGCACAAAGAGACAAAGGGAGATAAATAGGAGTGACAAAGAGAGAGAAAAGGATAGAGAGAGAGAAAATGAGGAAAGAGGGGAGAGAGTGAGTGTGAGTAATGGAGCGAGAGAGTTCTCTTCTTCAGTCCAAGTCATCATCCTAGCTCTTCAGTAGCGGGTGTTATTGCTTTCATTGCTCTCTCTGCATTGACGGTGGTATCAGTGAAGCTGGCAAAGAGGTACCTCAGCTCAGTCACGCCACTGGAAAAAGAGAAGAAAAAAACAGATTGAAACGTCACCATGCTGGAGGCATAATGCTGGAGCATTGGTTGTGACTGCAAAGGAGTATGCAGAAAGCCTGCCATATCATGAACTATATGTACTGAAAAATGAAAATAAATAAATAAATGAACAGATTGAGATGTCACTGGGCTGGAGGAATCATGCTGAAGCATTAGTTGTGACTGCAAAAACGTGTAAAGAAAACCTGCCATAATCATGATCTACATGTACTATTGTCAAGGCAGAATCGTAAATGTAAATGTATTTATTTGGCAGATGCCAATCATTCTCCTTAAGGTTGCAGTGTTTGTTTCATTTTCAGATGATTATGGTCATAGAGATATCGAGAGAAGCATTACTGAGTTCCTGTGGTAGCGACATACATAGGAATGAAGGAATACATAGGAATGTGTCAGAAACTATACAGAGTGAAAGAGGGAAATCCCTCACTGACCTTAAGCAGATGATCTTTGTGTAAGAATGGCACAAAGGGACAGTAGAATAGGACAGCAGTGTAACAAATCACACATCATAAAAAGAGTCAGTGAGCCTATATTTAGGAATGAGAAAAGGTGCTATCCCAACAATGCTTGACCTTAATGTTATGACCAAAGGGGAACTTAAATGAAAATCTCTATGGAAAAAAAAATCTCTTTCAGTCTGGGACAAGGGGACGTCTGGGAAAGGTGCTATCTCATCAATACTTGACCTTAATGTTATGTTAAACCTGACAGGGCAATTTATAGCCATTTATGGATTTAAAAGCCAGTTTCCTATAGTCTGACACTGAAATAGAACTTCAATGAAAATCTCCACTGCATAATAAAACACTTTCAGTCTGGGACAAGATTTACAGGCATGTACTGTATAGGAGATGTGCTCACACTACAACCTACTATATTTCTGTCATACCTGTAGAAATACTGGATTCTCAGTGCCGACAAGCATGCACCAAGTATTATACTTCTAGGTCACGTATTAAATGTATCTATCATATGCGCTCAATTTGTTACAAGGTAATAGGCATCAATATAATAGTAACAAAACATTTGCACTGAGCAGGCCTACTGAGGGCATCTCTAACACACTCCTTCACACATGAACATATTCTGTTGTGTGCACCTTTGCTCAGCAATAATTAACATGTGTTTACCCATTTGTTTTTTCATACGGCTGGAAAATTTTAAAATTCAATGTCCGCTGCTAAAGTCATTGAAGCTGCTCTCCGGTTATGAATAAGAGAAAGACCATTTCCCAAATTAATGAGAACAGGACAAGGTAACCTTTTCTGGAGAACATTTAATGCAATAAAAAATGAACAAGAAAGATAAAATGTTGGAGGGGTCCATTTCCATATTGTAGTTACTTATTCATCGCGGTGCTGGAAAAGATAAGATGTGCAAGGGCCTGAGAAAATCATTGGTTCTGCTTAACTCAGCACAGAAATTGTGAGTGTAAAATGGTGTTTGCAAAGCACATAAAATGCGCCAGTGCAGAAAAAGTTCTATTGCGCCGGATGAGAATCCATAAAAACAGGTCTAAACCCCTTACAGGTGTTGCGGACTTGAGAAAAAAAAAGTGGAGAAAACCGCTTTCACAGTGAGTACAATAGTTTTGAAGTATCCGTGTTGTTTTCAAATCTGTGAAGAAAGTCACCATGACTTCCATTGACAGTGCTTTTTTGTGTACTATTTTTGGCCTCCACATGAAGACATCTTGCCTCCCTGGTTTCAGTTAATGTGGTCTTTTATGTGTGTCGTTTTCATCTGAAACTTTCTCTGTCACAGTAAGCTGTCTGGAGTATCATGACATCCGTTAATGCATGACAAGGGGAATACCCTATAGCTGAGAACTATTTTCTGAATCCTATGGCTGCTTTTAGCATCCTGAGAAGGCTGCTCCAGGCCTACCACTGTGCATTCCAAAGTAGCCTTATACCATATTCTGTGGGTGTAGCAACATGATTCCAAATTCATGTAGATGGCTGGATTGCTATTATCGCGAGCCATACTACCAGTTTCCACTCCAGTCTCTGAATAATCCCTCAATTAGAAAAAGACTCATGTTTAACCACTTTACATAGTGAAATGTAGGCTAAATTAGAGTCAGTGAATCATAAAATTAAGGAACACATTCTTTTTTGTCATTAAACATGGCAGAGTTGTGGCATGTTCAAGCTGATAGCAGCAGTGCCTTGCAGTAAATGGATGGGCATTTATGCACCCAACGATAACGATTCGCTTCATCCTGAGCTATCACAGAGGAACACTGATTTCTTGTCATTAGGCATTGCCCTTACAGATAGCTGTACACTTTTAAAGCAAATGTGTTGAAAACAGCTTGCGTTGTTTTTTTTAACACATCTCTGTGTCCAGATAGGGACAACACAGTTTGTGTTGTTGCTTTTTAAAAATTTGTTACGCTGGGGGCCGCTGTGGCGCAACAGGCTACAGCGCTCGTGCCATATACGGGTCCAAGTGCCTACGGGGACCCAGGTTCGATTCCAACCTGCGGTCATGTCCTGATCCCACCCCATCTCTCTTTCTCCCACCTACTTCCTGTCTACATCTTCACTGTCCAATCATAATAAAAGCAAAAATGCCCCCCCCAAAAAAATTGTTACACAATATGTGTTGAAAATAAATACAACTTGGGTTGGTTGTTTCAACCTGTTTTTTTTATTTTATTTAATTTTTGTTAACTATTTGTTTTAAGAGTCTACTAACTTCAGCATTCTGTATTCTCTGACCATTTCCATAGCAGCAGTGGAGCGCGGGAGTCAGGCTTCTTTGTGGCTGTTGTGTAAAGGTGAGCAGAGGCTCAACTCCTCCTGACTGTGCTTACATTGCACAGTTCTAGCTGCTGTCAACAACCCAGGCAGAAGAAACCGGACCCGCTCTCCGTCTTGTCCTTTCTGAAATGGCCGTCCCCACTAAGACACTGTACCCATCTGCAGAAGTCACTATAGCGTATGCAGCAAGCCCTCAGGAGCAGCCAGCGGGCAAGCAAACACAAGCCCAGCTCAGGGTGGTGCAGCAGGGCCACGGTGAGTGGAGGCCTTTGGTCTCTGGATCCAAATCTCAGGGCCCACAACAATCACTCCCCAAGTCTGTCCCACGAGACAGGGGGTTGTCACACACACAGACACAGCCACCAGGCTTGTTTGTGGTCATTGAAACATAAGAGAGACACACGTGGATAAAGCGTTAACAAAAATAGGGTTATTAATGTAAATTATGTATAAAAACATGAGGTGTATAGTCAGCATAAATGAGATGGTAAGAAAGTATAGTGTTGTGTCAAACAGAGTATGTGCAAAATCCTCAGACCGGCATGGTCGTAACAACACAGACACAGACACAGACACACACACCTGGTAGGGATAGCTAACACACACACACACTCTTCTTGAAATTCAGAGGTATTGAAGTCGAATCCTTCAGGATCTTAGCTTCGGTCTCGCCGGAGCTGCTGGAGATTGATGTCCAGTCCCATCCACCGGTCTTGTTTGCTGCCGCAGATGATGCTGCTGGACGCTGCTATCCGTTGCTGCTGACGATTGGAAGCTGCTGTCATCTTCATCACTGGGCTGTCTACACCCCAGTCAGTCAACAGTCAGTGCCAGCCTGTGTGGTCCCAGCTGGCACTGATGGTTGTGGGTTAGTGAACTCTGACAAAATGGCCTTTCTGATGTGATGGCTTCTCCAGGGCACACTGTGTCTTGGCTGATGGGTGGCAATGTGAAGCCCTTCTGATAGACTGGACCAGTTTAGAAAAGGTGAGGTGAACTTCTGATGGAAAATTTGAGGGAAAGCTGACAAGTTGACAAACCTGTAATAATATTAATATTACATAATCTTGGAGTATTGATTCTGAATATCTTGTTTACCAAACAGAATTTAGAGTTTTAAGCTTGCTAATCAGCGTAATAACATTATCCTTTATAGTCAAGGCACTAAAAGTGAATAACACATTTAACTAACAAACATCACCACAAAACGTCCCCAATTGATTACTTACTTACTTGTTTTCTGAAATTGTGCGCTTAAATATGTAAATGAGATACTGTATGATCTAGTTAAATATGTGCTCATCTGCATACATTTCAAGTGCAAAATCATTATATTGCTGATGTTTTTCAATTAATTGGTCCTACCACTCTAAGACTGGTAACACAGTAAGAACACATTATACCCATCCACTAGTGTTGCTGCAGACATTGCAGTAAATGGCCACGTTTCCCAGATTCGTTAATAAGAAGCTCTTACAGTAAGTGCTAAAAACTTCTTAGGAGCGTTCTCAGAACGTTCTTATAGCGCTCCTAAGAAGTTCTTAGCACTTAAGAGCTTCTTAACGAATCTGAGAAACCCGGCCCTTATGTGTATCTTATTATGTTCTTAATATTTGTTGTCTTATTTATTGTGTGTGGCATCTTTTTAAACCTGTCTTAAATGTTTCCTTCTTTTTCACTTCCTTAAATTCTTCTTTTATCTTTAAACTTTCTTTTCTTAAAATCAAATGCTACATCGCCAAGTCTGTAGTCTGTACATTTGGCCAATAACGCAACGCTGTATCCTGTATGCTGGTAGAGGAAAGCAGTGCAAGCGCCATGTCCCTTTCTCTTGCTTTAACAGAGGCTGGCCAGCTTGTCACTGGCAGAGTGGACAGACACTTTGGCCTGAGCGGTGTTGAAGTGGACGCTTGATAGTGTGTGTGTGTGTGTGTGTGTGTGTGTGTGTGTGTGTGTGTGTGTGTACGCTTGATAGCCGGCCAGCTTGTCTGCAGTCTGCACTGCTGGCTGTTGCAGGTCCACTAGTAGCCGAAGCATCGTGACCTCCGATGCGAGTTTGACCTGGACCTGGACGTCTCTTCAACTGACCAGCAGCCATTGAAGTGGGCTGCCAGCTGGACTTGTACGTGGTGGACCTTGAGTAGCGTATCGGAGTACATTTGCGATGCTCCAGTGTGTAGTCTCTGTTGTCGTGGTGTTGGTTTTTGGGCAGTCAAGACAGACGTGGTTGTGGTTAAAAAGGCCACCTGCTCAGTGCCTGCCTTCCTCACTCACTCACTCATACACACACACACACGGCCCACGCACACGCACACATACAGTGTGTTGGGTGCATGGCAACATCCACAAACAGGGCTGGACTGGGACAAAAAAAAAATCGCCCCAGGCATTTTTGTCCTGAACGGCCCACCACACTAGGTCAGGGACACTCACTAAGATGCAATCTTGGCAGTACCCACCCTTATATGTGTATTGAACTAAGTGCGGTGAAGCAGTGCAGGTGAACAAGACTCTTTCTCGCTCTGACTCATTGGTGGTCTGAGGGGGCTGGAGTACAGTACACAATCTCCATATTAAAGTAAATACAAGCACTTATGCCTAAAGGGAGCCCTTAGTCAAATATCTTTAATATTATGTTATATGATAGCTGGTGAAATGGAGGGCCTAGCCAAATGCTAAGCTGACAAAATAAAACATAATGATAATGTAAAGGGTTCAGCTGGAAATGTGACCATATTAGGGGGGCAATGCTAGCAATAAAAACAATGTTCAAGTAATGCATGTTGTGCTATTTGACTGATGGAGTGGCCACAGCGATTGCCATCATCATCATCAGCATGGCATGATACCCAGACCAGACTATGAACCGGAGCCAGTTAATTATGAAGCTGCGTTTGCCACGCACATTCTCCTCCTGATCACTGTCCCTCGCCATGTAATAGCCTACGTTTGCTTGCCTCTACCCACTGAAGTTCAAACTGTTGCTGACATGGGCTGCTTGCAATGTCGGATACAGCAGATTCCTGAACAATTGACATTCCGCCTTTACCTGCCGTAACTTTACCACTCACTTTGCTTATCCATGTTGACGCGCTCACAGAATGTTGGCTCTGAGCCAAAGAGTGGTTATTGGGCCATTCTTGTGTCAGTATTGAAAATTGAAGGAATGGGCCGCTGACTGCCCTTGCTTTGCGCCGATTGGATTGTCGCCCATTTTTTTTAAATAACGATAACAAATAATAATTTAATTCGATCGGCCTAAAGGTATGCACCGGGAAAATTCCCGGTATGTCAGGTGGCTATATTTGAGTGAATTGTGAATACATTAAAAGAAATAGGCTTCAGGATGCCATATTGCCACAAGTTTGGCAGTAATTGCTAATTAAGCCAAACGGAAACCTTTGTTGGGGTCAATGTCTAACAAGGCAAACAGTGACCTAGCCTATTCGTTACAAACATTTCTGTCCCAGCCTAACATGATGAGGAACTATATAGCATGCATGGGCAGATTCGACTTCGCTACGCTACCTCTTATAGTATAGGGCTCGGGAACAAGCCTTGCATTCTAGGAATAGCCGCCATATTGGTAGCGCACCGAGCGTAATATCCATTCATTCAGATGCAGAAGACAAGAAGCAGAAATGTAGTATTAGCGATTCTTTTCCTCTTGCGATCATGGGTGGTGCTGTTACACCCCACTACACAGCAACACACGACCAAGAAGGCAAAAACTAAGTAACAGGAACACACTAATATAGGCGGGAGTAAATCCATAGTAATCCATAGTAAACTTAGGAGTGAAGCTGCCAATATGGCTGCGCCCGCGAAGTTTTTTACGTCATGATCCCGAGCCCTATTCTATAGTTGTCTGCAATTTAGCCTCATGTATATTCGGTAGGATAACTTCCGCCAGGGTGGCGCTGGAGCACAAGAAACATCTCAGCTCAGATATAACCGATTCCCCTCCCACCGTCTGCGGATCCGCACCACGCTCAAGTTCGCGCGTACCGCAGTCCGCCGAGGTGCTGTTGGACTGAAGCACTTGCTGAACATCTCCAACTGTTGTGCGTGATGTCCTTGCGATGAATGGGTCACATTGTGGCATTCCATGCAACTTGATTCGCCGACCTTCATTTTACAGCATCTCCTTTCAGAGGAAAACTTTACAAGTGGTTGGTGATACACTCGGTGAAAGATTGCCGATGAGTGTGTAACGTGAGAATTGTGGAGGTAGAATTTTAGTGCTACCAAATCTCCGTTCAAGTGTGATAAGGCATTTCGCGCTTCATGTCATAACAGTAACATAGACTAGGCTACACGAGGAATATTCGAGCTGCCAAGTCCATGCATTTCTTTGATCTGTAGCCTTCAGTTGACGAACACATGTGGAAAACACTGGAACGGGTAAGTTATTTTAAATTGTGAATTTGTCTACATTATAGTAGAGTAACATGCCTGCAATGGTAGAAATGCTGTATAGCTACCACTTCTATTACCAGCATCATCATAGCTATGAGTTCTACTATAAAAAAACATACTTGGATCACAGGGAATACATCAGATGTTTGCCTTCCGTCCTTTTACAATACACGATTTCTGTGATCGCTGAATATCATAGGCGTCTCTCAACGCATCATAAGACTTCTCGTGTCTAATGTTTTCTGTGTCGAAAGGTATCATTTCTCATGTAAAAATAAGATACTGTGACAGTAGCCCATGTTGAAATGCATTATACACGTTATGTATTTCACTTCTGTTAACTTCTGTAAGCAAAATAGGCAACAATATCATGAAGTCGATTGTTGAACTTTGTCATCATCCAGCTGTTTATAGGCTTCGGCGCTGACTTACAGAGCACTACAGTAGTATGCACTGCAATATCATGTTATACTACACTTAATCACAATGTACTGTAGCCTATTCAGTTTGCAGTCACTTCAGCTTTCAAACATTCATGCATACAGTTTCAACCTGGACATAGGTAGTATCAGACCATGAATCCGTAGTGAAAACAGAACTTTAATCTATTTATTGAAGAAAGTAGGCTAATAATATAAGGTACAATTAGTAAGCACATCACATTTACATAAATGTATTCATTTGGCACATGTTTTTTTTTATTCAAAGCGATAATAACATATATGATACAGTGCACAGGAGATCTTAGCTAGGAATTACCACTGCATCTGTCAATACTAGCACTAGAGGATAGGAGTGTCTACACAAGAACTACAGTAGTCAAAGTGTGATGGGAGGAGAAAGTGATAGAAGGAGGAGGTATAGGAGGGAAGACAGAAAAGTGGAGAGGAGGGAGGTAGAGAAGGGAAGAGAGAAGGAGGAGGAGAGGGAGGTAGGAGGAGGAGGTAGAGAAGGAAAGAGAGGCAGGTGGAGAGTAGAGAAGAGCGAGAAGTAGTGAGAGGTGGAGGATAGAGAGAGGCAGAGAAGAGAGAGGTAGTGAGAGGTGGAGGAGAGAGAGGAAGAGAAAGTGAGAGAGGGAGGCAGAGAGGAGAGAAGAGAGACTGGTAGTGAGAGGTGGAGAGAGGAGAGAAGTATAGGCGGGAAGAGAGGAGAGGGGGATAGAGGAGAGAAGAGAAGAGGGGGAGGTAATATGTTATACAGTGCAGACTGCTGCTGCACCAGAGAATCAACAAAGTTGGGAGTGGGACAGCATTAGATTAAATTATCCACATGAATACCATTTGCAAATCATTTGAAATGCCATTGAAACCCTGTTTACAACTGATCAGCTGATATTTGCAAGGCCATGCAAATATTTCTGCTACTCTGTGTTTTCTCACACAGTAGCTGCTGTGAATTGCTAATGCAGAATCAAGAGTCTGTTCTTAACAGCTCGTTATTGATCAGAAATTGTAGCAAGGGGAAAAACCTGGTGAGTTGAATTCATTGCCACCCGGGCGTGAAGCAGCTACACCCGTGGTCAACCAACTGTTTGGCTGTAATTTGATTGTGAATCTCTCTCTCTCTCTCTCTCTCTCTCTCTCTCTCTCTCTCTCTCCCTCTCTCAATATCTCTGCCCCTTCTCTCTCTCTCTCAATATCTCTGCCCCCTTCTCTCTCTCTCTCTCCCTCTCTCTGTATGTGTGTGTGTGTGTGTGTGTGTGTGTGTGTCTGTCATTGTTTTCCTTATGTTGAATAGCTTGAGAGGCAGCATTTCTGGCCTCGGCCCCAAATTGGAAATTGCATTGATTTGGCCGCGTTTCTGGACAAAATGCCATACCGGGTTTTCGGTGGATTTTACGGCTTCTGGAGCAGACGCAACCATCTGTTCAGGAAGACAAAGCTCGATGTATTCCGAAGGCTGAAGACTGGGGGAGCTGAAATATTCCAGTCTTCAGGAGTCAAGGCCTTAGGCACAGAACATGCTGTAGGTGGACTCACACCGACTATAGCGTGTCGCTCCAGTGTGTGTGGAAGCTGTTCTGGGCTCTCCACGTGTTTTCTCTGAAAGATACAGGATGGATTCTGTGAATTTACTGCACAGAAAAAACTGTACACGCACACTCTGCCATTCCGAGTCCACAATATGGTCTAGAAAGACTTAACTGGATTCTTAATGGCCTTGGGACAACTCCAATGAAGGTTCTTCATCTATTGTATCATGTCACAAACTCTGGAATAATAGGAGTATTATGTAAAGTATGAGATTGAGGAAAAATAAGCGCTGCATGCTGAATTAGCAAGGCTAGTCTACCACTACACATGCCACTCACAGCCTGAGACAAAGCCCTCCGTCACACAGTGTGCCTAGCAAACTTGCTAAATCCAGTCGCTAGGTGAGCTTGCCGTTAATGCTGTTTCCCTCAAAATTAACAGAGATGAGCATTAGCGGTTTAATGAAGAATCTTTGGCATGCTCACCCAGTTTCCTAAACACCTCTTGCTGCAAAAGCAGCAAGCAGCTCTTGCTGCGAAATAGTCTGTGATATTCATGCTGTAAAACATAAAGTCCTGTTATAGTTGTGTGTGTATCGTAGACCTATTTCCTATTGTGCGAAGAGTCTTTAGGGGTGCATAATTTGTGTAATCGCACATGTCTGATGTTAAGTCCTTTCTCTCACGAGAGCAACCAAAAATCTTCCTCAGCTAATATTTACTTTTTGATGCGTGCTGTGTGGATCAAAGACACAACGTTAGGGGAAATACATGCCATTTATTAATGTATTCAACCGCATCTCAAACGGAGTTTTCTTTATGTAAGTATGCAGATGGTAGCGTGAACGTGAGTGATCTCCAGCTTGGCACGGGGTGCGGTGTGATGGGACTGGTTTTGATCTTGCTGTGAAGCTCGGTAACAGATCTCAAGTGCTGTTGAACGATGTTCCCATCTGTGTCAAAAAGAAGCAAGTGCTGTATTCCTTGTTATACATGGACAACGTGGTCTTGTTGGAGTGTAACAGAAAATGTACCCTCTCGTTTTGGCATAGCAGAATGTTGCTTCAGCAAGTCGTCGTCCCCCTTTGCTATCTTGGCTCATAAAATGGCTTAGCAAAATAAGATGTTCTTTTGATACAGAAGTCTCGAAATTAAATATTGATATTTGATCCAATTACGCATGCAGAAAAACACGAGTTCTGTCGAGTTAAATCAGCCAGCCATCCTTGACCTCCGCTGACCGTTCTGCCCTGAGGGAGTTATGAAATCCTGTTTCCCCCACCGGTGTCAGATCTCATATTGACTCAGCGTAATACAACATTGATATTTTGCTTAATTAATTTCCACAATTGCACTTGGGCCCTTTGAAAAAAAAGAAAAGTCACTCTCTCAGAGAGGCAACGGGGGCGAGAAATCAATTCAAATAAATTTGAGAGGATGTCTCAATTAACTTCTGGTCACTGTTCAGTGCTGGAAATTGATTGGCTGAGGAGAACAGAAAAGTTGGTAGGGGAATTCTTGTGAGAAAATGGGTTGTGGATAGGTCTTGAAGTGTTGGTTTGTCAAGGTGAAGAGTGAGCTCATAGCTTGTGTTTTGGGGTTGGAATGAAACTGAATTACAGTAATACTCACTTTCAGTTCTTTTGCGGTTATATTTGTAACAGAATAGGATGTTCTTTCCAGGTATTTTTCAAACCACATTTCCTATTTCCAACACCCAACCCTCACCTGTTGTTATAGTCACAGTTTAGCTTTGCAGAACTTTCCATTAGCCTTGCAAAGTTAGCAGAGATCCTTGAGTTAACAGGGGTTGCTAGGGTGATGTAGGGGGGAGTCTGCTGGACAGGGTCAGCTGACCTCATTATGCAGTAAACAGAGTGAGCTGATGACAGGTCCCCTTCAGGAGATCCTTTTGAAATCCCACTGTCGACCATAGCTAATTTTTATACATTTTATTTGCTATGTGCCGTTGAATTGGTACAGTATGTGTTTTTGTAGGATAAGCAACTGTATGTAGCACTGTATGCCAAAGACAAATTTCTCATCTGGGACAATAAAGTTCATCTACTTTAATCTAATCTAAACAAAATTGGCCTGCACCAACAACAGTAGCAGTTCCACCAGGATTACAGAAGACATTGCCCTCACTTCGGTCATGCATACTATTTTACTAGGCTTTGTGTTTATATATGTTTCTGTTGTGATAACATATCTAATGTTGTCCATTTATGTATTGAACTGGAGAGTTGAACTCACCAAAAACTACACCAAAGCCAAATTTTACCGGTTTCGGTTGTGTTCCAAATATACAATCTCTATCTATCTATCTATCTATCTATTATCTATCTATCTATCTATCTATCTATCTATCTATCTATCTATGTATATGCTATGAATCACCACTCTCATAACACCTCTTTCTGTTTGAGACCCCCCTACAGACACACACACACACACATCCTGCACGTTGTCACAGAGAACCTCTGCTCATACTGTAATTCAAATTCGAAGGCGAAGGTTGGGTGGAGAGAGGGTGATAGACTGATGTGTTCCATTTTGTTAAATCTCTATTTATGTTTTACTCAAATTTGCATTACTGCGCTCAGCATGGGTGAGTCGGCTCGCTGCGAGGAGCAAACTCCATCCCGGCCGCCTCCCCATTAACGGAGAATGAGTCTCGTCGTGTGCTCTGAATCCAAACGGCAGCATCGCGCAGTGTAAAATAGTACACGGTAATCAGACATGCCTCGCCATTAGCTCGCACTGTTTTCGTGAGTGACTTGAATGGCCAATGACTTATTCAGCAGTGGCTTTATGATATTCCGTTGGGTGTGGTAGAGAGAGAGAGAAGGGTGTGGAGAGAACAGCTGACAATTTCAATTGTTTTTCCTTTATGAGTTTCGCTTGATGTGCTGCTCAGAGCACATGAGAATTGTGTTTTACTTCCTGGTTGGGGTACTTCCGAACAAGCTGAATAGATTGTCATGGTAAATGTGCTGTGGGGTCTACGGCAGCTTGATGTTCGACGGTGTAGAATTGAATGTGATGTTTGTGCATCTATGAAATTGGGTTGTTTGTCTGCTTAAAGATGTTTTAGAAGCTCCGATTCTCATCTTGAAAGGGTTCATAACTGCTCTGGATAGTAAGTAATTTGGAGGGCGGTTGGTCCATGATAGTCGACAGGCGACGTAATGCTTTGTCAGCTGGTCAATTAAGGCCCTGGCAATGTTTAAATTGCAGTGCCAATTTGAATGAAGCTATTTGCTACGTGATAGTTTTGGACACTTCAGTTTTTATCTTTGTTGCATTGGGACGCGCTTTTGTTATTGCAGAGAAATAATGGCCCTCTTAGATGAGGTTTTTTGTTTACTTTGTTTTGTTATGTCTATCACAACATCTTTTTTTCAAAACTGAATGAGAAGATGAAGCAAATCGTAATTAAACAATAATACACAAGAAGAATAGCAATGTTATGACAGACTGCTACTGATATGCCTCAGCAAGAGGCATGAGGCCTGTTGTCATGGAGAGAATTGACTGCATTATTGTGAAAGGGCCTCCATTATGAATAACAGTTTGGCCGATTAGATGTTGATACTGAAAGCTATCAATCTATACAGAAATTACTCCAACTTATCTGCAGCAGAGATTATGAGTCATGAGTAAAGTCGGTCATTTTACACTAAAACATATTTGTTGTCTCATCTTACCTGTGTCAAGTCGATGTGAAGTGTCAAGTTTGTTGACCTTAGTTTGACACTACATGATCACATACTGTAACAACACGTAAGATGACTTGACACGGTTATGCTAGCCCTTTTTCCCAGTGTACTTTACATTATCAGACTTACCTGAGGCAAGGCAGTGTAAGGTCCTGTCCACATTCAGCCAGGTTAATATTAATACTCAACTATTATCCCGTCTATCCCTTTCATCCACATTAAAATGGAATGTTCCGACTCAAGGAAACTACAAACAAACACTTCTACGGTGGTTCTGTATTCTAGTGTGGACGAACAACTTTACAAATGTGATGCTAAAATTATTATGTGGACCGAGATTGTTTTCTCCTCAAATATGCATATTTTTTTGTTTACCCGGCTTAGACACAGGCTCAGTTGAATGTCCACAAGGCTATTGACTGAGAGGTAATTACAGTTATTCTGTCAGAGTGGTGATACGATGTTACGTAACAGCACTCCTCAACTTCTCCTCAGCCTCTCAAAATACAAAGCCGGAACTGAGGAAACATACGCTGACTCCAGCGTTCTTTCAATTACTGCACAGCTACCTGTATGTGTCTTGATTATTCTCACTGAGCACCCTAGGTCAGTGTGATGGAGTGCCGTCACTACGGTTGAGTATGCGCCCTGACCGCCATACCAATGAGCCTAGTGGCTCCCGGCCAGCTTTGGTCAGGATTACTGCCCTGTAGACCTGAGTTTGAGGCCGATTGGGGTGATCGCTCCTTCCCTTTGCTACAATTGGTGTCAGAAGGCTGCGAGGTCATTGGAAGATGGCCCAAATATGCCTGGTATCGATTTATGAGGGATCCCCAGGACAGATGGCCCCCCCTTTTTGCAAAGGGTCTAGTATGGGGGCCCTGGATAAAGATAGTGACATACAGTACTATTCCGTGCACATTTGTGCGCATCGAAGACATGCATCACTGATGCATAGTCACATATGTTGGGAGGCACACAACCCCCCCCCCCCCCCCCCCCCCCCCGCATATGCTGCATTGATGATGCAATTCTGGGGAACACAGTTCGCGGGACACAAACGCAGGACTGTTTTCAGGGCCCCTACGGCTGCCTGAGAGCTACAGACTCGTCATATATTTTTTTTAAAGGTTATTTTTTGGGCTTTTTATGCCTTTAATTGGACAGGACAGTAGAGAGAATGACAGGAAGCGAGTGGGAGAGAGAGCTGGGGTGGGATCCGGAAAGGACCACGGGGCGGGAATCGAACCCGGGTCGCCAGCGTTCGGTGCAGGTGCCCCAGCCAGTTGCGCCACGGCTGGGGCCCAGACTCGTCATATCAGCTGAGTTACAGCCAGGGGTTGGGAGGCAGGGGGCATGATGCTGATGCCAATTATCAGGATCCTGGAGATGAAAAAGGCCTTAAATTATGGTTCGGCTTTCAGGGGATCTGGGAGGTCATTATTATGGTCTGCCTTACGGCCTTACGGGGATGAGATTCTGTTAAAGAGAAGAAAATTCATGCTGCTGTATCTTGACCGAAAGAGGATGTTTTGTCCTCTGTAATTGCACAGAAAGCTACCATTATGTAAGAAGTGCATTGATTATTGAAGAGAAGTTACTGAGAGTTTTAAGTTTTACTGTGAGAATACAGTAATGTTCATCAACATGAAAATCAAACAAAATCTTAGGAACTGTATCAGTATCAAAAGATTAGTCTTCAAACTTGTCATGTGAAAAAAAAAAAACCCAAAACAATGAGAAGACTTCTTTTTCATTCCCAAAGCGCTTTGTAAACTTTGAGATGGTGCTTGAAATATATTATTTTTTCACACGCTGTTTTTTCAAACATTGCGCATTGATTGAGCGTAAAAGGAAGAAAATAAATATTAAATGCCAAGTCATGTCAATTAAACACAACTGCTCGTTCGCTCGTGCCTCGTTTGCCACTCCAGTCACCCAAGGATTTAATTAAAATACTGGATATGCAAACAAAGCCCAATTGTCTCTCTAATAAGGCTTGAAGCCATCCCAATATTCTTTGTTCCCCTGTTTTGTTCAGTGTTGCCCCCCCCCCCACCCCCAAACGCACATGCACACGCACACAAACACGCACGCACACACACACACACACACACACGCACACACACACACACACACGGCTGTGAATGCAAGCCATTTGGTGATGGAAATTTTCCCAGGCCATATCAGCACTATACTTCTGATAGCAGCCAGGGTTTATTAAAGCAGTTCAATAAAGCAAATAATTATCTCACAGTTGCTCTTAAAGGAAACGACACAAAATTGATTATTTTTTCCTGTTGTTGGATGTTTTTTTTCCAACATTGACTGGCAATGTTGTTCACAACAATGAACACAGGTTCAAGATTAGAAGAATAGTTGTATGCTTCAGAGTTAGCAGAGCTAAGTAGAGTTATATTACCAAAGCTTTGAAGACATTATTAATTGTGGATATTTGTGTTTGTGTACTTCATTTTGACTGCAGAAGTGCAAAGTTTTGAATGACATAAACTTCAGCGAAATGCTGATCTTTTGAGAAAACTGCACAGGCAAGCGCAAATACAGTATATAGCTGTGTCATAGTCCTGGAGCCTGAAGATAAAGTAAGGTCAATAATAATAATGTTTTTGTCATTTCCTTGTCATAAAAGACAGACTGTCTGTTTATATATTTGCTTTCATGTGGATGAAAGTGGTTTAGTCGTCAATGTGGTCCATTTCCTGAAGTTAATATAGTTTTTGCAGGCTTTAATATATTAAAAGCAGTGTGTGTCTCTGTGTGTGTGTGTGTGTGTGTGGGAGGGGGGTAGATGGATGTGTGTGTGTGTTTGTATTTTGCTTGAAGATACAAGATTAAAAGCATATTTCACAGCAGTGGCTATTCAAACAGAGATGATGAACTTGAGGTAATGGCCGAGGTGGAAGTCTCGCGTGCGAGTGCTTAAATCTTAAGGCGGCAGCGGCGAAGCGGCCGTCTGATTTATATAAACGTCCAAGCCACACGACGACGACGACAACGTGCAAATATTCCCGGGGATCATCCTTCAAAGCCTGGTCACGTTGTTCAAACAAGAGTGGCGAAGCTTGACGGAGCAGGACCCCCCCAGCCCCCGACCCCCCCACCGGCTATGAAAAGGCCGATTCAGCCTCTCAATCACGGGGCAAGAGAGATTCCCCTTCCCCTGCATTTCTCCGTCATAAGGCCAGCGAAGGGCAGTCCTTTCTACTGAGACTTGACAAGAACGTGGGAATTTAACAAGACACACAGGTCCCAGGGCCCCTAGTTCTACCAGCTTGATGGGGTGGAGGGCAGTAAAGCCTTTCTTACAGGATCATGCTCGCCCATATGTTATCCCTTAAGGGTGTGTTAATGACTCTACCTGCTGGAAGGAAATTAGTAGGTGTCAGTATTCATCAAAATGTCACTTATTATGTAAGACATTATGGTGATCATGCTCTGAATTAAGGCATCATCCATAATTTAATGGATATTAATTACTTTGTTGGCTATTTACCTGTAATTGAACAAGTTATATCATTATACTGTGCACACACAGGTGACAGCACACATAGGTGGCAGTGTCACGTATATTTCTCATAAATCTCATAAATGACTCCACAGTACCTTACCCATACCCATTTGTAGAGGCCTACTGTTATGATGTGCTGCCTGTGACTTGCACTGGGTGCAAACACGCCTCATCCACAAGGGGGCGCAAGCCTGCTTCTTTCACCTGGTAGCTACACACTAGCTATTTAAAGCCATGAAGGAGCTTTAATGGAGGACTTTGTTTGGCATGGTCAGATAGGCCTGCACATGGAACTACAGCTAAAATCGCAATGGGTGACTCTCATTTAGAGTTTATACGTCCTCCCTCGCTCCTCGGGCCTTGATCCTCACCGATCTACATAAAGAAAGATAGACGAAGGGATAGGCTCAGTGTTGCCAGAGTCCGCTTATTATAAGCGACTTGGGCTTGTTTTTCGGTGAAGTCGCGGGTTGCGGTTTTGGGGGCGTGTATTTTACGTGGTCGCTTCTTTTGGGCTTGCTTCGTGTTTGTTGTTTCTGCGTAGAATCCAGGCAAAGTCTAGACGTACACAAAGGGCATTTTAAACCTATGCCTCTGCGTCGACTCTACGCGGTAACTACAGGCTCCTCTAACATAACCGCCCTAGAAATGTAACGTCAGATGTTCGGGGAGGGGATGCTACTTGGGTCGCTTCTTTAGGGCTTGTTTCAAGGACCGGCTGCTTGTTTTTGCTCACGTGACCTGGCAACACTGGATAGACTATCATTGTTGCCACCCCATCATTCTTTATGTACATCAGTGAGGATCGAGGCCCGAGGAGCGAGGAGCGAGGGAGGACGTATAAACTCTAAATGAAAGGCACCTAATGTCTGCATTCACACACTTTGATGCACGTTCCCAGCAACTTTGAGAGGACTTAGGACTGTACCACTGCGAAATTGAGAAGTGCTTGAGAGCTTGCTCACACCCTTTCTGTGACCTTTCCATAAGTTGCCATCTATGAACACATTACTCAAGGGAATTACCTACGATTCATACACTGCTGAAGTTCGCCTACAAAAAGAAACCAAAGCTGCCATCTTTGCCCATATAAGGAGATCCTGGTGTTAATTGAAGCTAACTTCCTATGGTAAGTTGCATTGCAAGTTAGCTCTGGGGTAGCAAAATTCAAAGTGTGCTGTCATACCAAAGACCACTGTATGCGCTAGTAGGCAGAGGGCAGAAGTGTGTAGAGCAAAACGTCCTGTTTCTTGTTTCAAGCTTCTTGCCAAGCTATGACTTCCTAACACCTACACTGACCACAGCATTTTAATCAGGTGCAATTTGTTATGTTTCTATTAGATAGAGATCTTTTTATTGCCCATGTTTTGAATTCAAATCAAACAGTGTTTTGTTTCTCATGCTGCCTGCTGAAGGCCCCAGCCCTATTAGCAAAATGCATTTTCTTCATCTCGACTCAGCCTGACGGCCATCTTTGACTGTTTTTGTTGTTTCAACTTTGTCCTGCGCTGATTAAAATATAACTCTGGCTAATGGGGAGCCTACAGTAGATCCGCGCGGAGCGGAGTTTGCTCTACATTACACAAAGTCTAAAAGTGTGCTTTTAAAGCAGTGATGTATATGCCCATTAGCTCCTGTGCTGGCTGTGATGAAGGAAGTGGGGGAATGTAAATGAATAAGCGAGAAAAGTTAACAAACAAACAAACAAATAGCTCAAAGCGGAATGCATTTTAGGTCTGCTGAAAAAGGAAAAACTCTTTAAAAGCTGATATACCTGTGGAGTTTTACATTTGACAGGTTGAATGTTTGAAAGGATTTTTTTTTTTAAAAAGAGAGGATATTTGCCACCATTTATCATGTGTGGCCATTAGGGCAATTGAGTTGTTGATCCAAAGTGAAATCACTTTCCCCTCCATTCAAATGTTCAAATCTCCAATGAGTTTAGAAGCAGGTACACAACAACTCTGTCAGTGACCATTTGTAGTCTGTCAGGTAGAGGGTAAAATTGTTAAAGGCAGCCGGCATACCTGAATGCTCCCACAGCATTCAAACAGGTTGACTTTTTTTTCCACAGGTGTGACTTGTCCACACTGCTTGACATTTGAGGGAAAATGCTAGGTGTCACTTGAAGTGAAAAAACTGCGTTAGGTGTTTAGGTTTAATGATGATTTCAAAGGTGATCATTTCAGGAAGCATTCCATAATTTGTTCAGACGTTATGAGTTTACAGCAGCTGCATACAACTAAAGCCTACCTTACACTGACAAGATTTGGGAAAGATTCTTGAAAGATTGTGTAAGGGATAATCAACGACGCGCCGTGCGTTTTTAGGAAAATAATGTACGTTCGAAGTGATAATAAGGTCACGACGCCGCAGGAGGAGGGGCCTTTGCACTTCGATAAGTGCATTATTTTCCTACAAACGCACGACGCAGAGTTGATTATCCCGCTTATACCACTGCTACTATCATTTTCGTTTATATTGCCACTGTCTTAGATACAACGTTGCTGTTTTTACCCTTACATTCACAATTGGCGAATTAATATTCAAGTGTAATAAGCCCAAAAGACTACAATCTTTCAAGAATCTTTCCAAAACTTTTCAGTGTAAGGTAGGCTTTATTTGTATTGGTTTGATCACTTACAGTAAGGCCCGAATATAGTCCTGTGTCTGTGCTCCGTACACACACCGAGTAACGAGAATTGTATGATCAACGTGGTATGTGGGGGATGTCATGCCTCCCAACATGTGTGTTTGTGCGTCAGTGATGCTCGGAGGAGTACGCCACTTCCTTCACAAGAGGATGACCTTGTCATGAAGAACTGTATGGCCTTGTCACAGTGGAATGGGAGCTGAAACTACAACTAGAAGTTTAGGGCAATATGTTCTAGCCAGTAAAAAAAATACAGTTCAAATGTGAACCCTGAGAGAGGCATTTAACAGTATCAAGAGCATCTCTCTCTGCCTCAGACAACAATCGATTTAGGCTGCTATGTATGCCAAAGATACTGTATCTAACTTAGCTTAGCCTACCATCTTTACACTCTTCAAACGAATGTGCTGGAAATGGCACAAACTGTGTTGTCCATATCTGGACACAGAGATGTGTTTAAAAACAGCACATGTTGTGTAACTATCAACCATAGCCAAAAAAAAAGCTGAGACTTGGCATAGAATAGCATAGCATAGCATAGCATAGGATAGTCATTCTACATGTGCAACACATTTTGGGGCAGAATTCATTTGAAATGGCACTAATTTGACCAAAAGAGAGGTCTTAAGTAGATGGAGCAAAGAGCTTCAGTAAGTGTTAGGTGGGGTTAAGTAGAGATAACCATAGAGATTATGGGGGGTGGTGGATAAGAAACCAATTCAACCCAAACAGCACTTTTTCCCAGTTGGAGGTGTCTACTGTCTACACGCTGATTTGTATTGGGGAGGCTGCAGAAGGCTCCAAGCTGCCAAAATGACTCAGTAATGTGGCTGCTTTTATTTAGGCCATTTCGAGATAAACTGCGTGCAGCTTGCAGGCAGCAGAGCTCAGGAAGGGACCATTTTCTGCCCCTGGCCGCCACTGAAGTCGTTCGTTGCTTGTGAGAATGTTGTAAGGGGGCAGACAATCACAGTTGACAAACTGAGCTGCCATTCTGGGACAATGTTAGGTGGTGGCAGACCGATGTTCCTCTATGTTGTGAAGGTGTGTGTGCCAACTCTAGACTATCTTCGTTTCTTTCTCCTGCCATATCATAAGTGTCCGTCATTCCTTAGTTTTATGCCAGTTCCTTCAGCTCGAGGAGAAGTTTTTTTTTGTTCAAAATGAGCACCCCGGCACTCCGGTGCATTGCAAAAGAAGAACTCATTTCCCCCCCACTGTCATGCAGTGCACACACAGACACACAGGAGACATTCCTACTGTAGCATGCACACAGAAGATGGATGCCGCCTGGAAAGCACATTGGCCGGGTTTCCCAGATTCGTTAAGAACCTCTTAAGTGCTAAGAACTTCTTAGGAGCACTCTAAGAATGTTCTAAGAACGCTCCTAAGAAGTTCTTAGCACTTAAGAGCTTCTTAACGAATCTGGGAAACCTGGCCATTGGAATTAGCATCTCTGTGACCCCCTGTGACGCGCGACTGGCTGGGGCAACTGCACCGCACGCTGGCGACCCGGGTTCGATTCCCGCCCTGTGGTCTTTTCCGGATCCCACCCCAACTCTCTCTCCCACTCATTCCTGTCTCTCTCTACTATCCTATCTGATTAAAAGCCCAAAAATATACTTTAAAAAAAGAAGGAAAAAAAAGAATTAGCATTCCTGCTAATTCAGATGGATAATAGGGTCCACAGAAACTCCAGTCAATCCACTCACCTTCACCACACACCTCCTGCAACCCATCCAACCTGCTGCCTCCATTGATCCATCTGCTGCTACTGCTGACCCCATCTTAGGACAAACGCACGAGGCCGACGTGCACCGGCCCATCAGGCCCATCGGCTCGTTGTGTGGAGGTGATCGGGAGCAGTGTGTGTGTGTAGCGCCTTGTCCAACTGTGTTAAGGTTTGCTGGGGAGCAATCGAGACCGATGAATCTCTCTCTCTCTCTCTCTCTCTTGCACTTTCTCTCGTTTTATTTAGATCAGTCAGCATGCCTTGTTCTCTCTGGTGCGAACTGGTGAAGGAAATCAAAGAGAGGTTTGAAAAGATTCGCAGGCAGGGGGATAGTCATGCAAGCTGGCGTGGATGCCGTAATGAGGTTTTTTGGGAAGTCCAGACGCTTGTTGTTCAGGGGGCTCTGGTGATGGAAGGCCCCTTGTTATATTTCAAAACCCCAAACCATATTATAATTGCTAATAGGGCATTTCACTCGGTTTATGCAAATGGCCCCGATGTCAGCCCCATCAGCTGTTACTAGTCTTTTGCTGGATATTTCTTCAGAAAAGATGCATCTGTCTATCCGTCAGTCGCAGGAGGAGGCTAAAGCCTCTGTAGACTTCAGCTCACCTCTGTCCATATGATTACATTTCAAAGTGTGGTATGCAATTCGGTCGTTCTGATATTGCTTTCCTGGTGGTTATTTAAGTTAATGAGAAAACGGTAAACTGCGATAGGGTAAATTCTCTCTGTGCTTGTACGTAACCTGTGCCAGCGTTTTTATGTGATTCATTATTTAAAGCCCAATTACGCATTCAGAAAGTGCAGGGAAATATGTATGAAGTTGAACAGGGGATTTTGGTTTGTAATCATTTTTGCAATTATTTTGACAATTGCGGTTTTGCCCTGTGAATAGCCCATGAGAACACAACTGAATTGTCAGGTACTTTTTTGGTGACGTCTACTTTAGCAATGGCTGCTAATTTTGCTACTGTATAGATGAGAGTGTTTGTGCTTCTAGTCTTTGAATGATTTATTAACAATGTATTAGGGAAGAAATTATAGGTTTTATTCAACTAGATCCTGGCTATTTATTATAAATGTGAGTTGATCATTAATGCAGGTATTTTCAAAAAAGTGTGCAAGAGAAAGGGACCGAGGGTGTGAGTTTTCTTTTTTTCTTTGATGGTCTCATCAGTTTGCAGCATGGCTAACTTATGAAGAGGGGACATGAAAAGCTTTTCATTTAAGCTTTGAAGCCAGCGGAAGAGAAGCAATTAAATGCTGTGCCCTGAAAATGGCTCCTTTTGACTTGTTGCATGATGAACCCGTTTTGCTCTTGTACGGCCACCGTCTGCTTCAGTATGGTGTGGGGTTTTAATGAAAACTCCTCTCCCTCTAGAATGCCGTTCATGCTTGGATCATCGGTTTTGGTCTAAATTACTTAACCACCTAGTAGTAGGCAAACCCTTGAACCACAAAACGCCACCTATACTGCCCCGGGCTCTGATGAAAGCTCGCTAACATGCTATATGGTGTCTTGGCATTACAGCAAATATGTAAGTTGCATTGTGAATGCTTTTCTTCTATTGTTTTCTTATTCTCTCTTATGTTGGTGCATTGTTTTGATTTGGGGTTGGGAATAGGGTTCAGGAGGTCAGATGTGGAGATACAGTAGTGCATATCCTAGATGACAATCAAAATTTGAAGATGATACCAAAACTAGTGTGTATGCCAAACATGGCTCAAGACAAGTGGGACAAGTGAATAATTTTGAACTCTGGAGTCCATAAAATCAGATGTCTGTGAGAGGTTTGTAGCGAAAAGCATGTTTGGCGAAGTCAAGCAGAATCCCCGTATGCTAAGGAAGATGGGATGTGTGAGGAGAAATGCTGCAGCTGGAACCAATTGACTGCGGAATAAATTACACGATAACAGTGATGCTGTAGGCATGGCTTAATTTCGTCATGCTCCTCCTAAACTTCCGTTTAGATCGCCATTCGCTGTGTTGGCCATTTTCTTCATTATTTTTGCAGTGTCACCTGAGTCAAACAGTTGTTGGTTATCCTAACTGTTTCTCCATATGGTGAACGTACGTAGCTTGGAGGAAGACGTCTCCTATCTTCTTCGCTTTAGTCGTTTGGAAAAGCAAGCTGGGGTTTCCATCCTTTCTTTCTTTTTTTTAAAAAAGTATATTTTTGGGCTTTTATGCCTTTAATGATAGGATAGTAGAGAGAGAGACAGGAAGTGAGTGGGAGAGAGCGCTGGGGTGGGATCCGGAAAGGACCACGGGGCGGTAATCAAACCTGGGTCGCCGGTGTGGGGTGCCGGTGCCCCAGCCAGTCGTGCCACGGCTGGGGCCTCCATCCAACTATCTAATGCACATCTTAACTATCTGATTCTAATCCTGTCTGGAAACACTTGAAATGCACCTTTTAATCTTCTAATGCTCAGAGAAATTCAGTTTGCTAGAGGGGGATTGATTTAACAATTCGCATAAGAATTGAATTTTCAATTCGCATAAGGCATAACCTGGTTAAAGCTGATCGACAACCATTTATTCGTATATTCGGATTTGTTGCATTTCTACCTTCGTGATTCAGTAAACGTTACCCTGGAGACCTTGCAGTTTCATCCCACAGCTGATCAGAATTTTAGATCTACAGGTGTGTACAGATGAGGTCAATCTAGTGCACAGGCACACAGTACAGTATAGCAGGCATATTTACATTAATTTATTTATTTATTTACATCAAGCTTATGACTCAACATTCAGTCCAATGTGTTAGCAACTCACAGCGTGGGTTTAGCACCTACAGTACGGAGGCCATTTCCTGATGAGTTTATTCTGGAATAAGGCACTTTAGATGAAATAGATAGATTTTAATGTATAAATGTAAGCCCCAACTGAGGTACTTGGTGTGACAGTCTTCAAAACACACACACACACACACACACTCTGCTTTGTTAGTTATTAATCTGCACTATCACTTCGTCAACTGAGACCCATAGGCCATCGCTTGTACTGATTGTGCTCAACAACTAATTATGAAAAGTTTCTCTTCAGAGGCGTCAGTGCCCTTTTGTTCTCGGCGTGCCACCTTTCATCTGTCTCTCTACTCTGTGTTCACAACTTCTTATCTTGTCTCTCCTTTGCTCTTATCAAGAGCAGCCCCCCTGCCACCCTTCCTTCCCGTCCTCGAAACCCCCCCCCCCCCCCCCTCTACCTGTGCAAGGATTTCAGACCAACTCTTCATAAATAACAGCTTGAGGCGGCGAAGGTGTTTTAAATAATTCTGTGTGAACTGGAACGTAGCTGCATAAGGAGTGGGGAGGAGGTAGGAAACGGGTGTTTGGCTGGATGCAACTCATCCAGACTTTCGTGTATGTTATGGGGGGGGGGGGGGGCAGGCATGCTCGAGAGAGTCGAGTGAGGACTAGGAGAGATGCCTGCGTGTGCTTGCCTGCCTGGCTGGTCTCTTGGTGATTGGGGTGGGCGATAGGGATGGTGGTTAGAGGGGCCTTTGGGGCATTGGGGACAGGAGGATGGGAGAATCGCAAAGTTCAAAAAGGCCGGTGAATCTTTAAAAGAAGCTGGCTCTATGGCTGCCTCTCTACAGTGCTGGGGCTATTAAGATGTGGGAATTACAGTCCTCCTTGGAGTTGGGGGGGAGGGGGGGCGGGGGGGCCGGGAGGAGGGGGTTAGTAGGAAGGCTGATGTAAGTGCCTGTGTCTTGGCAAGGAACAGACTAAGAGTGTGCTCTCGTGCGCGCTCTACTTTGAAGACGGCATTCTTTTTGGGCTTCTTCACATCACAGTGTGTGAAGCTTTTTTTTTTCTTTGCTTTGCTTGCTTCAAGCATTTTAATGGGAGGTTGAGGATCACATCGTATCACGTCGGTCGATAGAGTGTGTATGAGAAATGACAAACAGTTGAAAAGTTTGTTGCCAGAGCTCCGTGTCTTTCCCAGAATGCACTTTGCTCTATGGGTGACAGGCATTGTAACCTCCGCTGTTCTACGACTATCAGTGTGTCAGTATGTCACAAATAATGAACAAACTCCTCCCCATGATGTTCTTGCACCCTGGGATTTTCCTTTCAAATCCCGTGTTCAGTTTGAAGTGGCAGGCTCACAGGCTTTTAGTCACATCTTTTTTTCCCCCTTTTTAACCACGTCCTAGTAGGGTCTGTGGCACTCGGCAGAAGCCATACTGTATGTACTAGCAGCGTACTCGGTGGGAAAGGTCGGAGAGTGATTTATAGGTGTAGGATGAGGGACTACATGCCTGTTTGAGCTCTGTGGATGACTGATGAAGTAGCACGTTGTGCACACACACACACACACACACACACACACACACACACACACACACATACACACTGTCGCTACAGTGACAAAGGAACTCCCCCGCAAGTCAAGGGAGTGTAATATTTGTCATTGGAAGGTGATGGGTCGCCCAGTCTGGTGTCCCACGGCTCATGTTTTAATCTCACAAATGTTTCATATTTACGTCTCTCTCGAAGAGCTCCAACTATTAAGGAAGATGACTCTGAGGGCTGACAGTGGCTAGGGAGAAAACAGCTCACAGTATCAGGCTAGATAAAAGCCTGTTTCATTTTATTGTGTCAAGACTTACTATGCTTTTTTGGTTGTCTTCATATTGTGCTGTGCAGAGGGGTTAGTGTTCTTGCAAGTGACTGAGCATTGGCAAGGTGGATCTGTTGAATTGCTAATGTTATTAAGATTATGTGAACAAAGTTGATTTGAAAATACACACATTTACTAAATTAAAGGACATAATGGCGTGCATGTTAAAAATGCTATTTATTCTTGGCTATCGTGCCAAGGCATGTGCAGACATTGCATGCTATTGCCACAGTGAAGGTATAATGCTGTGTTCAAGACCATGTTATCTTGAGTTTTAAACCTCTGGTCCAAAGTGTTCGTCATCATTCCTAGCTGCACTCTCAGAGCTGTGTGTTGTTGACTGCAGTCCAAAGCCGACACTTTCGCCTCTCTGTGCTTACTTATTTACGCTTTATTTTTCAAAGAGAAAACATCTGAAAACACACATCAGCATGCTGTGAAAATTCACATCGAGTCATGTCTGCAGGCTGACTTTTCGCTCTGAGAAAGCCTTGCGGAGCGACGTCTCTTTCATGATGTCTTAACCCCCCCACCCCACCCCTTCACCCCACCTCACCCCCCTCAAAAACATGGACACCCCCCCCCCCTACTTGGTGTGGCTTCAAGCCCTTCATCATGGCAGTCATTGTGGTGGCTGCGCCCGCCCTCTCCATCTCTGAGGAGGTGGATGTGTTGGATGCTGTGGTAAAATATGCCAGATTGTCGGATTGTCAGCCGTGCTTTCTGCTCAGAGAGGGGCTTATTGCTTTCCGGGCACAGAGGCTGATATTAGCTGTTCTGTCTCCTTTAGTGTTTGGAGTGATGACTGTTCTGGAGTAAACCTCCGCAGTCTGGGTCTCTCGTTTTGTGTCCTTAGGAGAGGCAAGCTGTAGAGATCTGTGGGGAAACCAAAAAAAGACATTTGTTCTTTTTGTCAAAACAAAGATTCCTGGTGTAGTCTCTAAAGATAAATGTAGTACACACATATTTTAAGATCGGCATGTTAAAAATTTAGCAAATGATGCCGTTGTGTTATTTAAATTCCCATTATCACAATACATGAGACTGACTAAATGGACATTGCGTAATACTATTATTAATATTACATTTTACTTAATACTACATGTATATGAATTTACATTAATATTTAATTTGTATCTAGGCTGCTATAACCAAAAATTCACTTTGTGCTATCCAATAAAACCTGAACTGGGAGCAACAGGCTATTTTATTTTTTATTTTTTATCTAAGGTGACTTACAGTACACTCACTCTCATCCCAGGTGTATTGACAATATATGTAAAGTTTATGCTCTTTCATGTTTGGGCTCCTTGGGAATCTGCAGTTGTGGCTGTTTCAGTTGAGCCAGAGATGTTGTTCAAAGGGAGCGTAGTTCCCTGGGCCCTATGTTCCCTGGGTCCTATGTTCCCCGGGTCCTATGTTCCCCACTTTGTTTTGGACCGGGGAAAATTTTTATTTGAAAAAGGGTCCTTTGTTCCCCACTTTCCCCCAAAAGGATCCTATGTTCCCCGGTATGTATTGCGACCGGGGAACATAGGACCCTTTTGGGGAAAACCGGGGAACATAGGGATGACCCCATTCAAAGAGCTGAGGACAACCCCTGTGTAGCAGTCCTGCCTAAATGATGTAACACCCTGTAAAGGATGGCATGGAATTATTTATGATCTTGACATTCACGTAGTTCGACAGTGTCACAGAAAAACGAGTTGTCACAGAATGGATGGAGTCGTGTCTCTGTGGCGCACTTCAGGCTTCGCTGCTGGATCACAGGAAAGACTGGAATGTTTGCTAACGCAAAAGGCTGTGAAGGAGAAAACAAACACTGCATTCCTAACACAAATGTACAGTAATTGCGCTTTACGATCCTCCTAGCCGCGCAGCCGCTAAGTAACGTGGAGCATGAAAATGTGTGCAAGACAACAGTGAAAGACAACAAAGCTAGGCGTGCGCTTTGGCCCAGAGGAGCTTAGTAAATCCTCTTCAATGCTGTCTTGATATTTTCTTGTCTGCTATCTTCAGAAGCCCTGTGTGGGTTCGAGGAAAAACACAAGAGTTGTTTTGTTGTAAAATTTGGACTCGGATGTCTCCGGGGTCATTATTATCGAGCCATCTCATGTCTCTCTCTTTTATTTTTCTTTTTTTTTTTTCGAGATACACTTAAAAGCTGCAAATTTGAATTCGGAGAGGCCAAACAGTTTCTCTTGCTTGATGACACAGAAGAGCTCGCTTGATGAAAATCCTGACCTCTTGGCTCGGAGATGCTCACTCCGGCACTTATTCCCTATGAGTGGAGCTTTTGTAAATGCACCAGTAGGCCTTCAGTATGCATCAAATTAGCATGTGTGGTTGCCATCCCCTCAAATAAATCACACATTTTCACTGAGTTCTGGACCCTGAGGCTCTTTGCTAGGTGTAGTAGAGTAACGTCAATGTTTGGTTGCAGTCCCACTGTGTGACTCCTTTGTCTTGAACCTTAGACTTTGAATTCAATCCATTTCAGATGTACACACAAGAGAGGTGTCTCCTCCTTAAATTCCTTGTGTGTGGTACAGTACTGTAGGTAGGTGGATTTCCCACGATGGGCAATTAACAAGCAAACCTATTTAGCATTACACTACATGGCACAGAATGGCAGCAGCTGCACATGTGCCACATGTTGTACCCAGGATACGTAATGAATGACCCTCCCTCATGGTACCACAGGCACAGCCAATAGCCTGAAAGCCCAACCAAAGAACCAAAGCCACCTTTGTGGACAAAATGGCATCAGCAATACGCATAGCAATGTGGAGCTGCTATCTCAACGACACTATATATCTCACTCCTTATTGGATTTTCTAGTCTCTATTTTAACATTCATCGGTGGAAGAAGAGACTGTTCAGAAAGCTATTCCAATCTGTATGATGCCATTAAAAGCCTTTATCGCTCTGAGGGTGTGTGTGTGTGTGTGCAGGACATTTCTGGAAATAACCGACGGCAATTGCGGCTTTTAATTAAACCATCTTTAGCTGCTCACCTGCTAGTCTGCACTCTAGTACCTAGTGATTATTACGAAGTCGCCCGGCGTAATTGATGACAGACGTAAGACGTGATTGCTAAGCCTGGACTTTTCCCAGTTTGATATTAAGGCTTGGGGTGGGACCTTTTGGTCTTTTGAAAGAAGTGCTCAAAAATGAAATGAAATTGAAATGCAGATTTTGCTAGGGGTATTGTGGTAGGTCACAGTCTAGTGCCATTTCTCATTTAGAGTGGAGAGTCCACATGCAGCTGAAGTTTTTGCTTATAATGAAGTGGTTTGACATCAGTGTTTGTCGGCCTATGCATGCAATCAATTGAAGCTTACCTTGCCTCTACTTCGACTTCATAGCCATCTCTGTTAGCCATGCTAGCCTTCAGCTTAGCCAGGTTAGTGACAGCTTGTGTATGTCTTGTTTATGTGGTTTAAACGGTGCCGTGAACTGATTTGGGCCCTCCTACATAGGTAAAAAAAAAAAAAAGGAAAAGAAAAGAAAAGAAACCATCTTTTCTTGGATCCCCCTTCTGATCCCAAGCAGGTGCTTGTCAGTCATGCTGCTGGGCTGAGGAAGGCTCTGTACAAGTTTGTTATGCAAACACCATGTAATTGGGTTTTTATTAATCAAATATATCAGAGGACAAGTGCACATGGCGCCATGAAGGCTTTCTTATTTACCGAGAAAGAACCTCCAGCGTCTTCCGGCTTTGATCTCTGAATGGCTGGCAACGGTTGATTTGTTCTGAATGCAAGCCAGGCCCGCAATGCTGCCTCTCTTCTGCAGCGAGACACACACACACACACACAGAGACAAACACTCACACACATACACACACACACAGACACAAACACTCACACACACACACACACACACACACACACACACACACACACACACATACAAACGCATTGGTAAAGCTCGCCATACAGGCATGCAATCTTTCACATGCACACATTTGCAAATGTCCTCACACACATGTACAGTACATACATACATTACAAACATACATTACAAACATACATACACACACACTCACACACATTCACACAGAAAATATAATGACTTCTTTGTGCCCCCCCCCTTCAAAAAAATGTGTTTATCATGTTAGCACTGGTAGTTATTTTCAGACCACAAGAGGAAATGGAGTTGAGAGAGAGAGTGAACGTGCAATGACACACACAGACAGAGAGAGAGAGAGAGAGAGAGAGAGAGAGAGAGAGAAAGAGAGAGAGACAGAACAAGGCTGTGGTGTTTCAAGAGTCTCTCAGTGTTGGATATTCAGCTTTTAAAACTCAAAGTCGAAAAAATAAATGAGCGCATTGTTCCTCTCAGCTATTCAGAGGCTCCTTCAGACAAAAGCCCTGTGGATTTTTCCTTTTGTCGAGCTGATCCGCTGCAGCGCTGATGAAAGTGAGTCTCTACTCAGTGTTTGTAGCGTGTGGCCCCTCTGTCCACTTTGTTCGGGGTAATGGATAATTCTCTCCTTTTTACAGACTGACTGTCATTATTTGATGATGAAGATGATTAGGGGCAATGGCCCAGGCGACATCTGTGATCCATGTGAGGTCCTCGGAGTCAGATTGAGTCATTAAAGCAGCCATAAGAGACGCAAACCAGTGTTCTCGTTCTCCGTCTCCCCTGAAAGCTCATGTTGAAATAAAAATTAAAAACTTGATAACATTCTTACATCTACTGTATGTAAGGTATTAGTAATAACACACACACCAACTGATTTTAGCGAGGTGCTATAGCCATAATGTTTATATGGTAAGAAAATGCCGTTCACAGATGAAGCCTGAGTGTACTTGCCTGGCCCACCCGCCTGACTACGTACTTCCGCTCAATCATAGCTCCAGCTTCGTTTACTCCGGCAAGTGCATCTCGGCCCAGTCAGCGAACAGAGGGCGTTCCCAAAAGCGATTACATTTAAGTTTCAAGCCTATCGTTATGGTTGTGTCCCCCGTGGTTATCATACGTCATTACCAAATGTCAGCAAACAAGGAAATAAACGTTTTCCAATGGAGCTAGGCCAGACTCTGTGAAGAAGAGGGTCTAGTCTCCAGGCTGAGACTAGACCCTCTTCTTCACAGGCACTTTCTTTCATTTTTAAATGGGTTGCATCTACCTAATACGTCTCCGTTCGATCCACTGCTGTCCTCTAAAAATCATTTTGTGGTTTTGCCTGTTGTTAGATAAGTCCAATACATTTCAATGAACAACACAACAAAGTTATTTTGGCCTTATAGCTCAAATAAGTTGTTTCAGTCATTGATGCGGTTGCAGTGGTAGCATCTTTTTGCCCCTCTTTTTGTATAGTATCTATTTATTTATTTTCTTTTTAATTTATTTCTGTAGCTGAATGGACACTTGAACACAAGGAATTTCATTACTTATAAATTCTTTTTTATGAGTACATGACCATAAACTTGAACTTGAACTCAACTGGAGACACAGAGACACAGAGACGGGAAGAAAACAACCGTTTTTCCTCAGCTGTCCATTGAAAAAAAAAAAGAAGAAGATTCAAGAAGAAGCTGACTGACATTTGATAAAGTTGGGCGCAGGGTAGGCCAGTTCTCCCCAGCTGAGCCACACACACAGGAGAGATGGGTGAGGGAGGGAAGGAGGGAAGGCTGGAACCCAGGGGGAAAAGATGAGATGAATGGCAGTGCAGTCTCTGGAGAGGGACGGGGGGATTGCTTATGTCTGTTTGAGGAATGAGAGAGAAGAAGGGAGTTGAGAGAGTGATGGAAAGAGAGAACAAGAGACGGAGAGGGCGCGTGAGAGAAAAGGGAAGAGGTAGAGGGAGCGAGAGACTGATAGAAGAAGAGGGGGATATGGAGGGAGAGTAAAAGAGAGCAGTAGAAGAGGAGAAGGAGACTGATAGTATTCACCTCCACTGAGGTGATATTGGTCAGGACAAAAAAGTTGAAGATGCCCAGCTCTCTCTCTCTGACATTGCTAGCTCCAAAATAAAAGACAGAAAAAAGATCTTTTTTTTTGGGGGGGGGGGGGGGGGGGGGGGGATGTTTCTGTTGTTGACTGGTGAAGTTTTTTCAACATTTTACATTGTAGTTTGGAGAATCGAGTTTTATTGATAAAAGAGGACAATAGGTAACCTCCAGATCTGAAGCAGTAGAGTATATTTTACATATTTCTACTTTATTTTCCTTCTCCATATTCTATTCTATTGTGCGTTTTTGTTTCCATACTATCCGATTAACAAGAATATACTGCACCCTAATTTCACCGACACAAAAGGCACAATCAATAAATGGCTTGAGTAATTAGTGAATGTGACTAAAACTGAAAGTCATTCTTCATCATACAGTGAAAGTGGCTCTACCATACTGTAGTAATACAACGGCAAGGATTTTGAGGTTGAGACACTTTTTGGAGTAATCGGCTCTTCATCTGTGATAACGAGTTGTTATGTTTAAATTATTCAAGACAACGATCAAAGGCTGGTTCGCTGCCGTGTCACAGACTGGGATTACATGTCAAGCGTGCTAGATATCAGAACAATTGTTTAAGACTGGCAAGGAGTTACACAGCCAATGACAACGCGAGATATAGAGATAGACGGAGAGCATGTTCAAAACCAAAATTCAAAATACAAGTAACAATATCATCCATATATTAATGCGTGGTGTGCCTCCTTATTTCTTTTAACAAACCTGGATCCTGTCATGGAAAGCTGTTGCATACCAACAAGTCAGTTTAAATACACTGTACATAAAACTAGAACTTGAAATAGTTTACATATCCAACACATTGCTCGCCACCCCCTTCATAGTAGCTTGCCAAGTCTACATTTAAACACAAATTTTCATAATATGCCAATTTGCCCTTCTGGCATGAAATTATTATTAGCCAATGATTTAAAGAAGTTATGCTGCTGTCTAATTTGGATGGTCATTGATACAGACATAGTTCCTGAATTCAGAGACGTTGGGTCATAGTTTTATGCTGTAAGTACTAGCGACCATGGACGCAGAGACTTTTGTTTCATAATCATAAAGGACAAGTGTGTTTGTTTGATCTGTGGAGATACCGTAGTGGTCGGTAAAAATGTGGAGCGTCATCCCACCACCGTCCACAGCACCTTCTCACAGGACTTTCCAGTCGGCAGCAATCTATACGGAAAGAAAAGAAAGAAAAGATCAAGGAGCTGAAAACACAGCTACAATGACAGTCAGTCTCTTTTTTTTACCAGACCAGCACAGCAGTCTACTGCTTGTACAGAGGCTTCGTTTCACTGATGACAGTGTTGTAAAGGAGGCCATGCCTGAAACATTAATCAAGGACCACAAATGTAAGGCAGAAATTGTGTCTGCTTTTGCCGATCTACGACTTGGTGCTAATACAATGGCAAGGAGAGTGTCTGCACTGGCTGTGTGTGGATGCAGGAAATAAGTTGGAAACTGATATTAATGGTTTTCAATTCAGTGTAATGAATCTGTAGAGGCGAGTGACACAGCCCAGCTGGCTGTTTTCAATCGCATGGTTTTTGATGAGTTCACTGTGCATGAGGAGTTTTTGACTTTACTTTCATTAAAAACTAAAACCAGAGGAGTCAATATTGCCGTGAAGAACTTAACTACGTCACGGAACAGAAACACTGGCGGAGCACCAGCGGTGACAGGTCGTCATTCTGGATTTATTGCCCGATGCAAAGCCGACCTGGACATCTCTGGACTGCCATTGCATAATTCATCAACAGGCTTCATGCGCAAAGGTCCTGGGATTTGATCATGTAATGAAGCCGGTTGTCAAGATTATCAACTCCATCAGAGCAACGGCTAAGCAACATAGGACCTTCAAGAAATTCCTGGAGGAATGTGCTGTGGCACATGGGGATTCCCTGCTCCACACTCACATCGGAATTTCAACGTTTTTTTCCCTTGTTGGGTGAGATCAAGGTTTTCTTGGAAGAGAGGGGGAGGACACCACAGAATGGGTCCTTGACTTTACGTTTTTGACAGATGTAACAGAAAATGAATAGCCTGAACTTAGTTGCAATATAAAGAGAAAGACCTGTGCAAGATGATCAGTGTTGTTAACGCGTTGAGTGCAAAACTGGCCCCTTTCATCCAGCAGTTGAAGGCCACAGAGAAGTATTGTGACCTCTTGATAAAGCTTAGCCAGGAGTTAGACAGATTCAGAGGGCTTTCAGCCCTGTGTGACATTTATTGCTACTCCATTCATGGATGTGGACTTCAGTGAAATTTTTGGGCTAAATAGCTGGCCTTTGAAAATAAAAATCTACCTGCCCCTATGTTAACCCTATGTGTTAAATTCCCATAGGGTTACATAGGGGGTCAAATACTTCCTTCCCCCTAGCATTTAGGAAGAACATTTATTTATTTACGATACATTCTTCAATCACAAAGATAATTGGTGTCCTTAGCGATTTGATTTTTACTCATTTTTTGAATTAAGATATTAAGATCACTTGTCAAATGATGATTTTATATTCCTCTTTTTAGGCAACATTTGCATGGTATCAAATACATTTTCTCCCCACTGTATCTCACTAACTAGAGGTGCTTGACTGAATATGGGCTAGTGAATAAATGACTGAAAGCATGTGGTCAAACACAACTTTTTTCTGTAGAAAAGGAGAATTTCTCCACGACCAAGGCACTCCAAATAGTTTAAAATGTCTTTAGTAAGTAAGTAAGTAAGTAAAATGTATTTGTATAGCACATTTAAAACCAAAGTGCTTCACAATCAGCATTATGGAAAAAATAAATTAAAAACAATATACAAAAAAAAAAAAAAATAGAGGGACAAAAGGACAAAGACAAAGAACAGAGACAAAAGACAGATACAGATACAGATACAATACAAGGAGAAAGATACCCTGGATCACGTGCAAGGTCAGCAGCTATCAAATGCAATACGGAAAAAATGTGTTTTAAGCGCTGATTTAAAACCAGTCACAGAAGCTATGGTTTTTAGCTCATTGGGCAAGCTGTTCCATAGCCTTGGAGCAAACACACTAAAAGCACGGTCTCCTTTCTGTGTCAGACGTGATCGTGGTGTACTAAGCAGAGACTGTGAGGCAGACCTTAAGGATTGCTTTGGAATGTATGGAGATAACATGTCCACAACATACACAGGTGCTAAACCATTTAAAGCTTTAAAAACAGTCAGTGCTACTTTGTAAGTCAAGTCAAGTCAAGTCAAGTTTATTTATATAGCACATTTCATACACAGAGGTCATTCAATGTGCTTTACATAAACAAAAACCAAACAGTAATTATAGCAGATAAAAGCATAGATGGGCAAAGAGTAATAGTAATAAAAATAATAATAATAATAATAATAAAAAGATCATAATAGAAAATAAAAACAAAGCATAAATCAAGATCAAATCAATAAGGAATAATTAACATAAAAGACTCCAGATGGAGTAATTAAGAGACAGTTAGCAGAAAGCATCTGAGAACAATTTGGTCTTAAGTCTAGATTTAAAACAGGCTGCAGTTGGGGCCTTTTTAATGTCATCAGAAAGTTGGTTCCAAAGCTGAGCCGCATAGCAGCTAAAAGCTGCTTCGCCATGTTTAGTTCTAACAGCAGGCTTTACTAAGAGGTTTTTCTCCTGAGACCTCAGAGGACGAGAAGGTGTGTACTGCTGAAACATGTCTGATAGGTATTTAGGTCCTGCTCCATTTACTGATTTATAAACAATTAGTAGTGTTTTAAAGTCAACTCTGTGACATACTGGAAGCCGGTGCAGAGATTTAAGAATTGGAGTAATGTGCTCAGTTCTTTTTGTTTTTGTGAGAACCCTAGCTGCTGCATTTTGAATCATCTGAAGCTGTTTGATAGTTTTTTTAGGAAGGCCTGTGAAAAGCCCATTGCAGTAATCAACCCTGCTAGAGATAAATGCATGAATGAGTTTTTCTAAGTCATGTTTTGACATTAGCCCTCTCAGTTTGGCAATATTTTTGAGGTGATAAAAAGCTGATTTAGTTATCATTTTCATGTGACTGTTGAAATTTAGATCACTGTCGATTAATACACCGAGATTTTTAACAGTATCCTTTGCTTTCAATCCTTTTGTTTCAAGGAGAGTGGCAACCTTAATCCTTTCCTCCTTTTTACCAAATATAATTGCTTCAGTTTTTTCTTTGTTCAGCTGAAGAAAATTTTGAGCCATCCAAGTGTTGATTTGTTCTATACACTGACATAGAGATTCAAGGGGACCATAGTCTTTTGGTGACAGAGCTAAGTCAATTTGTGTGTCATCTGCATAGCTATGATATGAAATCAAATTATTTTGGATGATTTGTCCAAGTGGGAGCATATAGAGGTTGAATAATAGTGGCCCCAAGATCGACCCCTGGGGAACACCACAGGTCAGGGATGTTGGTGTTGAGGTACAGTTGCCGATGGCAACAAAGAAGCTCCTTTCTTGTAGATATGATTTGAGCCAGTTTAGAACTATGCCTGTAAATCCAACCCAGTGTTCTAGTCTGTGTAGTAAAATATTGTGATCAACAGTGTCAAATGCTGCGCTAAGGTCCAGTAGCACTAGGACTGATGTTTTACCAGAATCTGTGTTGAGACGTATGTCATTGAAAACCTTAATGAGAGCTGTTTCAGTGCTGTGATTTGCCCGAAAACCAGACTGAAAGTAATCAAAATACCCATTTGATGTTAGGAAGGTGGTTAGTTGATTAAAGACTACTTTTTCAATAATTTTGCCAATAAAAGGTAGATTGGATATGGGCCTGTAATTGTTTAAAATGGAGGCATCCAGGTTATTCTTCTTGAGCAGTGGCTTTACAACAGCTGTTTTTAGTGACTTAGGAAAAGTGCCAGACAGCAGTGATGTATTTACAATGTGAAGGACATCTGAGGCTATAAGGTGAAAAACAGTTTTGAAGAAATTTGTAGGCAGGGTGTCTAAGACACACGTGGAGGAGCTGAGAATCTGTACTGTTTTTTCAAGTGTTTCGTAGTCTATCAAATTGAACTCTGACATCAAGTTAAGTTTCCCTCTATTTGTAGCTGGAAGTTCCGGGTGTTGAATGAGTAATTTAGCAGATATATTGAGTCTGATTTTGTCAATTTTACCTTTAAAAAAACATGAAAACTCATTGCATTTATTAGTTGAGAGAAGTTCGGGCACTAATTGTGAGGGAGGATTTGTTAACTTTTCGACAGTGGAAAATAAAACACGAGTGTTATTTGAACTCCTACTGATGATGTTAGAAAAGAAAGACTGTCTTGCTTTGCACATTTCAAAGTTATATGTGCGGAGCATGTCTTTATGGATGTCATAGTGGATCTGAAGTTTGTATTTACGCCATTTTCTTTCAGTCTTCCTACACTCTCTTTTTAGGAGTTTAACCGCTGGATTTTGCTTCCATGGTGCTTTCTGTTTGTCCTTAACTTTCTTGGATTTTAAGGGAGCAATGCCATCCATAATGTTTGCCATTTTTGCATTAAAGTGATCCAATAAGTCTTCTACTGAGTCTGACAAATTACTTGATGTCTGTGAGAGTGCTTGCTCAAAAAGAACACTTGTCTTATCATTTATGATTCTCCTTTTTACCAACATAGATCTGTTCTGACTGTGTGGGGACATAGACACATCAAAGAACACGCAGAAATGATCAGATAACGCCAGGTCTTTAACAGCTGTGGAGACATTGAGACCCTTTGTGATAACGAGGTCGAGTGTATGGCCTTGAGAGTGTGTTGGCTCCTGTATATGCTGTGTTAGGGAGAAAGTGTCGATTAGTGCAATGAATTCCTTGGCATAATTGTTTTCAGGATTATCCACATGTAGGTTTAGATCCCCTGATATAATAAGACAGTCAAACTCTATGCAAATGACTGATAGCAGTTCACCAAACTCTTCAAGAAAGACTTTAGCTGAATGTTTTGGAGGCCTGTAAATAGTCAGTAGTAAAATCTGAGGAGAAGACTTAATGCTTGCACACAGATATTCAAATGAAGTAAATTCACCAAATGATGACTGATTGCACTGAAAGGATGCCTTGAAAATTGTAGCTATCCCCCCTCCTCTTTTATTTGCTCTGGTAGCACTCAAAAAACTGAAATTTGGTGGAGCAGATTCGATGAGGGTAGCAGCACTGTTTGCTTGGTCTAACCATGTCTCGGTTAAGAGTAAACAATCAAGGTTGTATGTGCAAATAAGATCATTAATTAAGAATGATTTGTTTGAAAGAGATCTGATGTTTAGGAGAGCTAGTTTTGCTGTAAGAGTTGGGGAGCTATGATCCACTGGGGAAATCTGAGGCTGTAGTGGTACAGGTAGGAGATTTGACTGGTTTACCCTGTAGGCTCGATGTGCTAGTCTTCTATTACTTGTCAGAACAGGAATAGAAAATGACATAGGCTTACTGGGTCCCGGCATGTTCTCAAAACTACTGTCACTACCATTTCTATTGCAGGGACCCACAGAATATCATACAATACTCTCATGAAGTTGTTGCTGCATAGGTGATCCTTTTGCATGCGGAGGGGGAGGGCGTGGAGGTGCACTGCGCTTCAGTGCTGAAGGTCTTGGGCTGTTGAAAATCTGCCTGGCTGCTGGTAGCAGTCTCTCCATTGTTGCAGGGAACATCATGTGCTTGAGTGGGGATGGTGACGGGTATGTGGGGGATCCTGTGGAGTTTGTTTGGGTGGTGGAATGATGAGGAAGGGATTGGGATGGGATATTAGGTGGGTTTGGGTGGCCTGGGTAGTTGGATTGGGTGGGGTGGTTATTGGGTGTGTGTAGTGATGGGAAATCAAGGAATAAAAGTCCAGAGTCTCCATCTGCCAGATGGGGTCCTGGGGGGTTTGTTGCTTCGCTATTAGCAAGTATTCCAGTAGTGTGTTCCATGTTGTTATGGCTTTGTGGTGGCAAGGAGTCAACGGAGGTGGGGAGGGGCACTGGTACATGACCCTTCCTTTCTGATAGCCTTCCAACAGCTTTGATAGGTGCTATCTTCTCCCGTTCATGATATCCATTTGTTTGCTGAGATTTCGCAGAGTTTGACGCCAGTGATTTACTATGAATCATTTTAGCAGCACCCATCTTATCATGTCCAGTGGACGTGGCTGGGCATTGTTGTTCTGGTTGTTTATGTTTCTCCAAGGTCTGCATGTTGATGTCCTCAGTTTGTTCCGTTTGTGTGGCTACTGAGCGCTTATCAGAGGCTTGGCTCAAGGTTGGCAGAGAAAATGTTGGGTGCAAGAGAGAGAGGTGATAGTTCTGTGTTAAGATCTTGGCTCCAGTCCAACTCAGCTCTGTGCTTTTTGGTCTGAAATATTCCCTGCGATTCCAGAAAAGGTTGAAATTGTCAATAAAATTCATCCCAACTGAAAAGCATGTTTTTGCGAGCCAGGTGTTTAAACTAAACAGTCTCGTAAAAACAAAGCTTCCCTCTGCTGGGAGTGGGCCACTGATGAAAGTTTGTAATCCAAGTTCAAATAGAGCAGAGAAAAGTTCCTTGAAATCTTGTTGGATATACAGTTGTTCTTTGTAAATGTCATTTGCTCCAACATGCACAATGATGCGCTTGATAGTTGTATATTTTGACACCAGTTCTGCCAGTTTGTTTTTTGTGTCAGACACTGAAACATTTGGGAAACAACATACAATCATCCTTTCCCCATTTAAAAGTCTCACTGTAGAGTCGCCTAGAATGAGGGTTGTGGGATGAACAGGTGCCGAGTGCTGCTTCTTGTCTGTGCCCGTCTTTCTATTGTTGTGGTTTGCTCGCTGCCTGTTTTGGGTTTTTTCCCTGGGAAAAACCTCTCTCACGTCCTGGAGGCATTCAAATCTGTTCCATAGTTTTAGGGGCTCTGGGTCACCCCTAGGACCACAAGCCCTATGGTTTGCTGATCTGTCTGTATTTCTGATCCGAGGCCTGGAATTAACATCTGAGTTTACTGGTGTTGAGGTACGTACAGTTCTTGTATTACGTTTTTTGCTTTTTGGCCTGGCACCTTGCCTGCGCCAAGGCTCAGAACTCTCATTTTGCTTTGTGAGGTCGATGCATTCAATGCTATTGGAAGATTGTTGAGTTACATTCTCTGCATTTCCAGTTGTCACTGTACTCACTTCATGAGATGTCTCTCGTAGTTCATCCGTCTTTGATGAAAGGGCACCAATCTTTGATTCCAAGGCAGAAATCCTCTGTTCTAGTTCAGTACATTTACTACATGATATCCTGCGTCTCGGGCCGGAGGAGTGCATGTTGTTTAATCCAACTTCAAGGTGACTTGCCGTTCATGTAAAGTAAAAACTAACTATTAAAGTTTCACCGTCTTTGCTAACCTAGCTTGTAAATGAAATAAAAGAAAGAAAAAGAGTGAAAATTGCTAAAGGGATAGTAAAGCAGGAGCAGCAAGAAATGCGTCCTACTCGCTTGAGTAGGAGGAGACAGTCTGTACTGGATTCTGTATTTGACTGGGAGCCAGTGGAGAGCAGCCAAGACAGGTGTTATATGTTCCCATTTCCTAGTACCAGTGAGAAGTCTGGCTGCTGCATTTTGAACCAGTTGTAGACGGGTGAGGGAGGATTCACTTACTCCAGTGTAAAGTGCATTGCAGTAGTCAAGTCTATTTGTGATAAAAGCATGTATGACTTTCTCAAAGTCAGATTCCATTAAAAATGACTTCAACTTAGCAACTGTTCTGAGTTGGAAAAAGCCTCCCTTTACAACAGCATTTATCTGCTTGTCGAACTTTAACTCAGTGTCAAATAAAACCCCAAGAATTTTAACCTGTGTTTTGTTGAAAGGAGCTTTATTAAACTGACATGTCCAACATGGACCTAAAAATGCCTTTTTAGGTCCATGTTGGACATGTCAGTTTAATAAAGACATTTTAAACTATTTGGAGTGCCTTGGTCGTGGAGAAATTCTCCTTTTCTACACAAACTATTTACCTTGGGCCAAAGAGCACCCACCAACAAGCAGCATCAAAAGAACAAAGAGGACTGAGCACGCCACTAACTCTGAACATTTACAACTTTTTTCTACTGGTTTGCAATGTTATTTGCCTCATTGGATTAGCAGACACAGTCTACTCTATCTGTTGGGATCTATACAGTTAATCAAGATGGCAAGAAGCAGGAAACCATGAGCCCTGCATCCATCCCACTGCCCATCTAGTATCTTCGGACCAAGAATAATCCACTAGGCACGATTATCCAAGCACAGAAAATCACAGAATTCTGGCAATTTTTCTTTATCTTTTATCTCTTTTAAATCATATAAAATCGAGCCTCCGGTGCTCCAACTCGAGCTAGTCAGCACCAATTTTTTTTTTTTAGATTTATTTCATATCGACAGTGTGTGGTGGCCTCAAGAAACAGATATCTACAGTATGTGAAATATTTTCCTTTAATACTCCTGATCACAATGCAGAAAGTTGTGTAATTTGAACAGTTCAAGTGATTTCGTCTGTATCCAGCTTAAACCATCACCACAGTAAGCTCCATAATTGGTTTACAATGGAGCAGACAGCAAACTTTCTTTGGGAACACACAGTGGAGATGGATCTCAGGATCTTGGATGTCTGTCCGACATGAAATTCTTTAGAGGTTTCAAGGAAAAGGTCACTCCTTTACTCCTAGGTCTATGAAGGACACACCACTTCTCAGTCCTCACCATACAGTACCTCCCTTCTCCGTCTATACCTCACCCTACTATGGTTGAGTTTAGGACCTTGCTCATGTTATCATTAAGCTATAAGTGATTTTATCATGGTTAGTTAGCTTTAGGTCATGCATGGCGTATTTTGCCAACCATTTTCCCCAACAATAGGGCCCATTATGTTAACATTTGTATATGTATATGTACACTATATACAATATATTTAAAACCAAAGGGATGTTTTCAATGTATGCATCTCATAGTTGATCTTCATTTGCAATAAATATAACATTTAACTAGAAAGTTTAATGATTTCTAGATCAATGGACTTTGTAGGACTGTCAAGGACTGTATCAAGAGTGGCTCAGTCTCCTCCCTGCACAAGGGTCATCTGTACTTTACTGGACGTCCAACAGGGGGTCTGCTCCTTAAGCTAATTTTAGCGCCTGGCTTTAGCATGGATTTAACCACAGACTGCAGACAGGAGAAGTTTATCATTGGGACATGTGGGGTCCAATAGTTCCCTTTAAGCCTATGGGACCCTGTGTAAACGCCAACAGATCGATGGGATTATCTAGCTGCAAGAAAGCTAAGAGGGCTTAACCTTTCAATTGATCACCGAGTCCACTCCCTTTATCAGCATTGTGATTGGGACGTTAATGTCTCTTTCATTTTTTAAGCACCCAGGCTAATGTCAGCAAATGTCAGGGATGACACAGCCGTCAATGGAACGAGGACGGGATGCCGAGGCGGTCAATAATATTGTTTCTGGCTGGTGATTGTGGCTGGAGATTGATGGAAATGCTAAATTCTATGGGCAATTCATGACCATCTATAAAGGGTGCCTCACACTCGCCTCATGTCTACGTCAAACAAATTTAATGAATGAGGCTGAAAATGGAACCTTAGCACAAGGAGTTATTAGAATTCTTAAGAGCTGTGAGGCGCAGCTTTTGCTAAAAATGTCATCAAAATAGATGGCACTGACCAAAATGACCATACGGTGGACAAGTGTGAGCAGAGAAGGGCATCACTTTGGACAGAACATTCGGATTGGTTTGATTTGAATATTAAACCAATAGCACAGATTTATCAATCTTCTTACTTCAGCGCTGCCAAAGACGAGAGCCGCTTTTGCTAACGGTCGCCAAAATGGATGCCACGGACTGAAATGACAACATGGTGGACAAGAAGGGCATCATTCAGGACGGGACGGAGCATTCTGATTTGTGTCTGAATTGGCAGACCCAATTAGTGGCCCGGCTTCAGACACCATGGCGTGAGATTAGGAGGATTACTGCGGGATTTGTCCTCTCGGTCTCTGGGAAATCTCTTAGTTTAGACACTGCTGCATTGTTGTCCAACTCAAACTTAACGGTAGTGATATAATAGTTGTTTCATAAATAAACTGTTTCGCAGTTTATGAAATGTGGCAGATGAATGGAAATCACAATCAAGCAGACGCTGCACTTTGCGTCTGTTGGAGACACCCACTTTTAAATATAGGTGAAAAGATGTTGCCAACATTTTTGATAAATCATTTGAAGACCGAAAGTTTCTCTACTCCCAGTATATGGCACTGCGGAGGTTATCCTTGTGTAAATACACATGAATGTATTTATGTTTGAGATGGCATGCGTCAATGATAAGCCCCAGAGGCCTTGGTTCAGTGTTTTTAGAAAAACTAAGGGGCATTGTTTAGACATTATGTCAAGTCACTCAGCCATACCTAATGAAGGACCAGAACTATCTGTTTTATCATTCTCTATCTTTATATTCATATTCACCTCACGTCCATGTTTATACCCTGATATGGCCTGATGCCAGAATGGCAATACAAAATGGCAATTCATTGAGCATCAGGCTGTTCGGCCTCTATATTAATGACCTCCCACCACACTGTCATGGAGTAGAGGCACAACTGTATGCAGATGACAGTATTATACTCTCATGCAAGGACAGCTTAGCTGGTAGAGTAGCTGGGAAACTGACTAAAGCTATGGAAGGTGTAGCTTGATCAGTCCTGCTTTACCTTGCATGTTAGCAACACAAAAGGGATGTTCTTCACCAAAACATAGACACTACATGCAAACATTCTTATTAGAGGTGACCCCATTGAAACGGTGAATTAATTTGAATATCTTGGTGTCACTTTAGACTCAAATCTTAATTTTGAAAGACACATCAAGAATATGACAGTACAGTTTGGCCAATTTTAAACAGATCCAACCATCTTTCTCCATGGAAGCTGTCAAGATATTTCAATCAAAGAAAAATCAATCAACTGTGCAACCACCAACATTTTTACTTTTATTACCCTTTTTTTTTCAACATGGTGCTGAACAGGTGTGTGTATATCTGACTGTCTGTCTGACTGACTGACTGACTGACTGACTGACTGACTGTCTGTCTGTGGCACAATGTACATTATATTGATGTGGGATTTTTTTGTCTGTCTTGTTGTTTTGTAGATGTTGTCATATTTTTACTGTTGGATTTAAATCGTGCCCTGCCTAGGGACTCCAGACGTAAATAGCTTGAGGCTAATTCATTTGTTAGGAACCATTGTACATGGTCCCTAACACATAAAACAAATAATAATATTTGCCATATTGCATTTCACTCTACAAATATATCGCCATATTACACTGCATCTAAAAAGAGAAACTACTTCAGACTTAAATAACACTGACATTTTCTAACTGGCGAAGCTTTCACCCACACTCACTCTCCACACCAAACAGCGCCATACTCTACAACCTCTTCTCCTATCAGCAGTGAGAGCCCTGAGGGTCGAGTCATTCCTCCCACCATTCACACTAGACGTCTTGGCAGATGATTTGATCCGTAACTGTTTTGAATGAACTAGGTTTTTTGGCTCTCCATAGACAAGTGGGTCAAATTGTTTTTGGGTTGTAAACACATAAAATGGTGGATGTCAGATTTGAATCCTGGTTTAAGGGGTTACCAGGGAAGTTCTGACTTGTGCCTGCAGGGACATGATGTGCTGCCCTGCACTCTCCTCCTGCTACTGATCTCTCTCTCTCTCTCTCTCTCTCTTTCTCTCTCTTTCTCTCGCTCAGATACTGTATCTCGATTCTTAATTCAGAGCTGATCACTGAAATGGAGTGGAATTCACCAGTATTACTACAACTACTATCACTCCTATAATGTTCTTGTCACAACTAATGTTTCAGCACCATCAACCTCTAAAGGTAAAGGTGATGTTAAGCAGACGCCTTTATCCAAATTGTATAGACTAGCAGAGGCGGCTTTGGGAATCAAACCTCAGGCAATGCCACTACTGTTGCTTCACCATGCCAGTTACAAATAGTAAAATTAAATTGCTCATGAGTGCCATGTCTCCTCTTTAGAAAGTCACTGAAGCTGCTGCTGCTGCTGCTACTACTGCTACTATTTCTACAGTATTACTTCTTCTACTATTACTGCTACTACTACTATTACTGCTGCTGCTACTATTGCTAGTACTATTACTACTATTGCTACTACTACTGCTGCTACTACTACTGCTACTACTACTGCTAGTACTGCTACTACTACTACTACTACTACTGCTACTGCTACTACTGCTGCTACTACTGCTGCTGCTGCTGCTGCTACTACCACTACTACTACCGCTAGTATTACTAGTATTACTAGCTTTAGTACTATTATTGTCACAACAACTGTCATTACAGTATTTCAACACAAACAACAGTGTCTACTACTAAACCGCCTCAAGTGCATCATCATGAGGACCTTGTGGCATTGTTAGTTCCCTGCTCAACCAGCTGAGCTGAACAGAAGGGGAGTGGTGTGGGCCCTCTCATCTCTCCGGGAATAAAACGCTCTCTATTAATTACTCCCCTTTATTGGAAGTGTGCATCCTCATAATGACCACAAACCCTCCTCCCTCCCCTCCCTCCACTCTTTCTGCTTACGCCCATGTAATGCAGCCCCCCCTCCCCCACTCCCACTCCCCTCTCTGTGGACTCACTGTACTTTCCCCAGGCCAAGTTCCATCTGAATATGTAATATAAAATAATTATTAAAACAGGAAAAATATGTCTTGTCATGAATATCTACGTGACCCAGCCAAATTGTTTGCTGGTTTAAACGCTCGGAAGATCAATGACATTTGTTATGGAAATGCGGGCTGCCAGGAACTGACAGGTAATTAAAAGCAAGGCAAACAGGAAGATGCAGGTTCATATATCTCCGAGTGCTTCATTATCTGCCCCGTGCCAGGCATTAACTCAGCGGGGTGGGGTAGATTTGTGGGCAATGGTCTTTGTGGGGGCTTTTAGAAATGATATTAAAGGACATTAAAACTCACACGCTTCATTAATAATGGACTAATATTACCTTTGAGTTTTTGCAGGACCATTAACTTTTTGCTGGAACATAAAAATATGAAAAAGATGAAAAAATAAATGAAAAAAAAACAAAACAGAATTGAACAGAACAAATACAAACGAACAAATACACAAATGAAAAAAAAACATTATGTTTATGTAAAAGAAAAGACTTTGTTCCAGTAATATCAAATATATTGCTTTCAACAGCACAACAACAACAAAAACAGAAACAAAGCAAATTGTCTCACACATTTAACGGCACTATTATTCAAATACCTTGCTAATGCATTCTTGCAAGGAACAAAATGTTACCCCACGAATTAAGGCAACAGCTGAACATCATCTGCTAAATCCTCCCCACTTTGTGAATTAGAACCGGAGAGCATCAAAACAAGTTGGGCTTGGCATTGCCTTTCAGCATGGAGATGCTCCACGTCGGGCTGCGGTGCCAGGAAATCTCCAGGAGAATGATTGGCCGAGGCATCCTGGGTGGCAGAGCTGGCACGCGGGCATTGCTTCCTGCCATCCTGCAGCAGCCACTTCTGTCAGCTGCAGGGCGTCTGGGAGGGGTATGAGTGGAAGCCTCTGATTAATGGCAAGGTGTTCACATCTGCAGCAGCAGACTTCTGAGAGAGACAGAGAGAGAGAGCGGGAGAGGGGGAGAGAGAGTGAGAGAGAGAGAGACAGAGAGAGTGGGAGAGAGACAGAGAGTGTGGGAGAGAGACAGAGAGTGTGGGAGAAGAGGGGGAGAGGGACAGAGAGAGAGGGACAGGAAAAGGGAGAGAGAGAAATAGCAAAATAGAGAGAGACACAGCAAGAGAGACAGAGAAATAGCACTAACTCTTGCAAACTTTGTCTCCGAGTTTTTGGGCTTGCAAGGTGTTCACATCTGCAGCAGCAGACTTCTGAGAGAGGCAGAGAGAGTGGGAGAGGGGGTAGATAGTGGGAGAGGGAAAGAGAAATTGCAAAATAGAGAGATTATAGCAGTAGTTCTTGCAAACTTTGTCTCCGAGTCGTTGGTCTTTGGGCTTGCATCTGACGGCCTTCAGGTTGAGTCCATAGGAACCAGAAAGTGGTTGAGATGTACAATTTGGCTTTTGATTTGTTATGATTCCTTGTTTTGACTTGATAAGTTTAGATATCCATTTACCAGTGTAAACAGCCTAAGCAAATAGTGTAGTGGTTAGCAAAAAGTGACATTAAGAGATTTTTAAGATAGCTGTGGTAGACCACAATTTCTAATCACACTCAGATTCATTCCTTGGCACACAAACACTGATTAAAATGTATTCCATACTTCGGCTTTAGGTCACTTTGAATAAAAGAGTCTACACAAACTAATGCAATGTAATATCCACCATTTCCTTTTCATCAACCATTAGTGGCCTACGACACCATCGTCCCATTGAAATATGAAGACTGATCTTTAGCACTGGCCCTATTAGCGAGCACATAAATCCAATCAGGCGTGAGTTAGCCCGGCTTAATGAAGGAAGTGGGCCATACTCCCCCAACCAGAGGCGATACATCATAAAATAACCAGGGTGCAAATTTTAATTCATGCACTCCTGTGCAATGCACACACACACACACACACACACACACACACACACATATATATATACATATATTCACACACACACACACACACACACACACACACACACACACACACACGTACACTCACACACACATTCTCACACCCACACACACACACACACACGTTCAAACACACACACACACACACACATACTCGCACACACACTCGCACACACACACACACACACTCGCACACACACACACACACACACACACACACGTTCGCACACACACACACACACACACACACACACACACACGTACACATACACACGTACACACACACACACACACACACACACACACTCGCGCACACACACACACACACACACACACACCGCTCTCTCCAAGGTTACGCTGTGATTATTAGCACCCCAGCTAGTCAGCAGAACGGTGCGCGCGCCCGGGCAGCAGTGGTGATTCAATTTCATTCAGCGGTTTAATGTGTCAATTTGATTCATGCTGAATATTGTAATGTAATTGTTAGCGCGGCTTACCACTGTCTTATCGTTGGTTCCCACAGGTTCGCGCAACAGGGAGGCGGGTGGCGGAGATATGATTTTTAATCACAAAGGACTCGATTAGGGTGAGTGCTCGAAATTCACAGTGCCTCATCCGGGTGATTCTGAGTTTTATGGAGTGAACAATAGGAATCAATGTGTATTGTGGAGATTAGGCTTGTGTTTCAGCTCTGCGTTAGACAACTGTCAATGACAGGGGGGCGACTGCTTGTCCATGTTTCTATCCAACTGAGTAGAGACTGTATATTTTTTTGCACTTTTCTTGGTTCTTTTTAAGCCACAGATCACATTCAAGCCCATTGTTATCCTATACTGAGCCATACATAAACACTCCTCAATCCCTATTTCAGCTGTTGCATGTAGATATGAAATTTGCTCTCTCTCTCTCACAGCCACATATACTCTCTCTCTCACTCACTCACTCACAAACACACACACACACACACACACACACACACACACACACACATACTCTCTTTCTCTCTCTCTCTCTCTCACACACACACTCTCTCTCTCTCCCCCTCTCTGTCTCCCACACACACACACACACACACACACACACACGACTTCTTAGATAGTGCTTAGACATTGGTTTGCACAGGCACTGTGCCAACCTTATAGGTTACCTTTTACCGAAACTGTATTCATTTCTCTTGTAGGCTACAGCAATGACATATTCCTGAAATGGGTATCGAGTAAGAGAGTGGTATTGTTAAAGACTCAGTCAAAGCCGATTTAGGCTTTCTTGAACGCACCATGCGGTTCACATTTGCTTGCTGCAGTGATCCCTGGCATTTATCAGTTGACCAATGACCTTACCTGTTTTCGCATGGGCCCTGAGCTTTCTTTAGACAGCATTATGGCCAGTCAGACCAGGCTGTGCCCGTACTTTGGGGAAGATAATGTCAATGGTGTGTGTGTGTGTGTGTGTGTGTGTGTGTGTGTGTGTGTGTGTGTGTGTGTGTGTGTGTGTGCGTGTGTGTGTGTGTGTGTGTGTGTGTGTGTGTGTGTGTGTGTGTGTGTGTGTGTGTGTGTGTGTGTGAGTGTGAAAGAGAGAGGGGGAGAGTTATGGGAATCAGTGTACAAGCCTGTCTGAAAAGAAATGCTGTAGGGTAATTTTCTGTCATCTTTTTGAAGACCACAATTTGACATAATAGCCTGTGTGTGCGTGCATACATGCGTGCTTGCATGCACGTGCACTTGTGTGTGTGTGTCTGTGTATGTGTCTATGCTGTGTGTGTGTGTGTGTGTGTGTGTGTGTACCTGCATGTGTATGTGTCTGTGTGTGTGTGTTTATGTATCTGTGTGTGTGTATGTATGTGTGTGTGTGTGTGAGTGAGAGAGTGTGTGTGTGTGTGTATACCTGGATGTGTATGTTTGTGTGTGAGAGTGTGTGTGCGTGTGTGCTTACATACGCCAGATGCGTGCCACTGCACCTCTGTGTGTGTGTGTGTGTGTGTGTGTGTGTGTGTGTGTGTGTGTGTGTGTGTGTGTGTGTGTGTGTGTGTGTGTGTGTGTGCGCGCGCGTGTGTGTGCGCGCGCGCGCGCGCTCGTGCTGCTCATACATGTGTATCCAACAGGATGTCTCACCCTCTGTTGGCTCCTCTCCCACCTCAGCTCGCCCCGTGTGTGTGCGTGTGTGTGTGTGTGTGTGTGTGTGTGTGTGTACCTCAACTCGCCCTGACGGCGAATGTCTCATCCTGTAATTGAATGATCAGCTGTCACTGGACCAAACTCTCTCTCCCTCCCGCTTGGACCTGGCGCCTGTCGTCCCGCACACACACACACACACACACACACACACACACACACACACACACACACACACTCCATCCGCGCGCACTTCGCTTCTACGACACATCGATATCCGCAAAAGGGGAAATTGCTGCGTGTGTGATATCGCTCTCTAATACATCAGACATGCAATCCAATTTGGGGGTAATGGGCAGCCTATCCCGTCGCAGCGTGTGTTTTTGCGGACAGTGAGCGTCTATTCTGGCATGCGAAGCCGCCGGTGACCGAGAGACACGCCGCGGATATGAGACGGTTGATGGCGGCGGCGGCGGCGGCGGCTCTGCATTAAATGCAATCAAACGGGGTGAACATGCGTGAAATGCGGATGTATGCGACACGGAATTAGTCACAGCGGGGCGCTGGTCTACAGTTTTTGATTGTTTTTGTTAGTGTCGCTGTTTTTTTTGTATTTTTTTTGAGCAAACAGAAAATGTATTTGATACCATGCTAAAGTTGCCTAAAAAGAGGAATATAAAATCGTCATTTGACAATTGATCTTAATGTCTTAATTCAAAAATTGAGTAAAAATAAAACCGCTAAGTACGCCAATTTTCTTTGTGATGGAAGAATGTTTCGTAAATAAATAAATGTTCTTCCTAAATGCTAGGGGGAAGTAAGTATTTGACCCCCAATGTAACCCTATGGGAATTCAACACATAGGGTTAACATAGGGGCGGGCAGATTTTTATTTTTTAAGGCCAGCTATTTTATGGATTCAGGATATTATGCATCCTGATAAAGTTCCCTTGGCCGTTGGAATTAAGATAGCCCCACATCATTACATACCCTTTACCATAGCTAGAGATTGGCATGGTGCTTTTTCCAGTAGGCCTATTAGCCTGTTTGATGCTCATTGAGCTCAATGCAAATCAAACAGGCTAATAGGCCTACTGGAAAAAGCACCATGCCAATCTCTAGCTATGGTGAAGGGTATGTGATGATGTGGGGCTATTTTAATTTCAAAGGCCAAGGGAAATTTATCGGGATGCATAATATCCTAGATCCATGAAATAGCTGGCCTTTAAAAATAAAAATCTGCCTGCCCCTATGTTAACCCTATGTGTTAAATTCCCATAGGGTTACATAGGGGGTCAAATACTTCCTTCCCCTAGCATTTAAGGAAAACATTTATCTATTTACGATACATTCTTCAATCACAAAGAAAATTGGTGTCCTTGGCGGTTTGATTTGTACTAATTTTTTGAGTTAAGGCATTAAGATCAATTGTCAAATGATGATTTTATATTCCTGTTTTAGCAGGGTATCAAATACATGTGCTCCTCACTGTATATACATAGAGAGAGAGAGAGAGAGAGAGAAAGAGAGAGAAAAAGTAATGGAGATTGTGATATCAATAGTTCCTTTTTTCCTTTTCAAAGGAAATTGCTCCAAATAAGTCTGAGAGCAGTGATGAATGGTGGGCTGCACCTTCTTCTCCGTACGCTGGAGTTTGTGCCGGAGCTTTTGATTACTACTCCACTTACTCGGAAGAAGATGTTTCCACTGCTCTGCAGATAAAAATGACCGCTATCTCTGAAATAAGCCGCGTCCCGAGAACGTTCCCCCTCGTATAATCCCGCACCTGTGCCCAATTATGTGATATATGAGTCCACGTATGTTTCTTTTACAGTAATCGCTTATTGTATCTGTAAACAGTATTTTGGCAGCATTTCTCAGGAGGAATTGGATTCCACATTCGTAGGCTCAGATTTAATATAGTTCTCTATATATCTGGCCAGGATAGTGTCGGCTTCATTTTCCACCGTTGAGCTATTACAGAGCAGTGTAGCTAGCTAGTGCCTCACTCACTCCTCGAGGTGCTGCTGAACTGTTCCCCCCCCCCCCCACCCCCCGCGTAGGTCAGGCCAATAGTGGGGCACGTGTTGAGTGGGCGCAGCTCTCACTTCCTGGTAATTATCCTGGTACACCTGACAGAGAGAGAGAGAGGGGCATTGTGCCACTGACGGAGCGTTTTCCCCCGCGCTCCGCTCCTCTTCCTGTCCTCCTCGAACGCTCCCAGGGGGCAAACATCTGCATTAACATTTTATTTCCACGTCTCAATTAGACTCAGTCAGGCGGGGCCGCCGCCGTCGCCGCTGCTGCTGTCTCTTGGCTTTCGACAAGAGGACGAGGCCATAAATAGAGCAGGGTCCCCCATGTGAACCACCCACTAGCACCTCCACCTTTACCGCCAATCTCATTCCCACCACACCCCCCTCCACCCACCATTCCCTCCTTCCTCTTCCTCTGTCTGTCTCTCCCCTCCCTCTCCTTGTCTCTGTCTCTCCCTCTCTCTCTCATTCTCTCTCTCTCTCTCTGTCTGTCTTTCACTCTCTCCTTCCTCTTCCTCTGTCTGTCTCTCTCCTCCCTCTCCTTGTCTCTGTCTCTCCCTCTCTCTCTCATTCTCTCTCTCTCTCTCTCTCTCTCGGAGTGTCTGTCTTGTCAGAGCTGTCGCCTCCGTGGCTCGCTCGCCGGGGCTCACAATGGAGGACCTTGGCGGTGTCCTTCCAGTTCACTTGTAATGAGCTTCATTAGTGCAAGTTCACCGGCGTGGGCTTGCTCGTCCTCTCTCGGGCACTACGGTGGGGAAACACTGGCAGGTGGAAGTAATCTGCGGTAATCACCCTCAACTCCCAGCTTCCTTCCCTATCTGTGTAATGACTTTGAAGTTACTTTCCGTTTTTTTTTCTTTCTTTTTTCGGTTTTCATCTCGTCTGGTTTTTAGTCTTGTACAGCTTTTTGTCATTAATTCTAGACACATTCTTGCTTTGCACTTGGTGTTGCGAGTTACATGCGTGAGTTGGGTTTTCTCTACTGAAGAGAGGCCGTAAGACTTTGATGAGACTTTTAGGTCTTAGTTCACGAAGATTTAGTGTATGAAATATGTGCTTCTTGCTTAATGAACCCCTTCAGACCTGAACCCCTGGAGGGATCTACAAGGTATTGGAATTCATGTCGATCGCTTCTAACCTTTGCTCCGCAAGGAAGGAAAATAATGTGTTTGCGACTCTACGCCCCTACATGTTTTCTATATGTAGCCTATACAAAGAAGGAAAATAATGTGTTTGCAACCCTAAGCCCGTACATGTTTTCTATATGTAGCCTATACAAAGAGGGAAAATAATGTATTTGCAACTCTATACATGCAAGCCCATACAAGTACAAGTGTTCTCAAACTGATTGAATTGCTCAACGCAATGCTCCACCTGTCCGTTGCACCTAAAATAAAGAAGAAAAAGCTTGAACCATAAACAGTCCTAGCCAATCAACACTTACCGTAGTTTCAGGAGCATGGGGGAAGTGCTTGCAATTGAACTTTTCATAAAACTGCCAATAGATAGATAGATGCTTTATTCATCACAAGGAAAATTTTAGTTTACAAACTGCATCTTTTACAGTTACAAATAAATGATATACAATACTTAGGTTACCTGAGAGTTTTTTTTTTAAATTTTTTTAAAGGAAGTTAACGTTGGTGTAATGAGTTTCCATCTTTCATCCCCTCTTGCTATCTTCCACATTCTTTTACTCTTCTTAAGACCCAACTTAATTAGTGTACCTATTATATATAACCATGGATTGGAACTCGTGTTGAGTCAAATTGAAATGGAATATTATGCCGTTATGGTTGATGCTTGGATCTCACCTCTTCTTTGCTTTCAATAAAGAATTAATTATTGTGCCTCCCATTCTGCCAACAGCTCTGTGCTGTTGTATGATCTGCACTTCTGGAATATCTGTTTTTTTTTTTTCTTTCTTCTTCCTTTTACCTTATGTGACATCGGTATCCGGGGAGGGAATTTATTCCTTAAGTTGAATTTTTCACTTCGTCCCTGTCCCCCTTTGGAGGCGCCGGCGCATCAACGGACAGCACCACTGGATGGCAGCTCCCAGATGAAAGATTGAAACCTAAAGCAAATTTGCCCTGGAGTACTTAACTGTGTTGTGAGTGACTACCAAGGCAATAACTCAACGACTTCACACATAATCGCCCGACACTTTGACATTTTAAAGCAGATCGTGTGTGTGCGCGCGACAGTCATCACCCCGGGGGGGGAAGCCGCATCTGTGAATAGAGAGGGAATAATTAGCAGTGGCCTGGTAGTAGTAGACCTGCTGAGCTGCCTCTCAGTCCTCTGGAAGTGAGGCATCTGTGAAGAGTCTGAGTTGTCACCCGCCTTTCAGCATGAAACAGAAGTCCTGTGTTGTCTGGGGGTAATGTTGAAAGGATGATTACAAAAGATATACATATATAGTTTCAGGAGCGATCAAGGGGTCCACAACTTCATACGAATAGATTAATGGGTAATAAATAAATGAAAGTGGCTCTTTAAAGTATCATATTTTTCTCACATAGGAGAAATTAAATATACATTTTGATGAAAAACTTTGTATCTCCTAGTGTTGTAAAGTACAGATGATGGGGGATGGCAGAATAGAATCTTACAAAGATGAGATAGGGAAATAACCTTGTATCTGCAACTGTGTGTGTGAGACAGTTGACAAGTTAAAAGAATCGGCACACATCGCTAAGAATGAGGTGAGGCTGAATGGTTTTAGGGGTTTTTCCTGTTCCCTGTGGGGTTTTCCCCTGTTCCCTGTGGGGTTTTTCCCTGTTCCCTGTGTTTTTTTTCTTCCTGTTCCCTGTAGGGATTTTTTCCTGAGTGTGCCAGATTAGCTAAAGGGATGAGGGGTCAAACGTCCCTCGCTCCACTTGAAATCAGAGTTGATCGTTTGACCTGCAGTTATTGTTCAAGCCATCAGCCTCTGCAAAGTCCTGCTTTCAGATGGAAACTTCTCGCAGGATTGACTGTAATTTTCAAATGGAGCTGGCCAATATAAGGGGGACCCCTGCCCCCCCCCCCATTCCCCGCAGTGCCGAGGTTTAATCTTTTGAAAGGAAGTGGGACATGGAAGTCACATTATATTGATGGGAGAAGTTTTTGTTGTGTGAAGTTTGTTTAGTTTAGGAAGTTTAGAGACATGCTTTTTAGGCTGTTTGATCATGCTGGTGGTGTGCGGCTGTCTTGCCTCTGCTTTTTTTTCTTGATTCTTTGCTTTAAAAGCTGCTTTGAGCAATGTTTTTGACATGGTTTTTGGACAGCTATACATTCTAATAGGCTGATAGCCATCAGGGAAATTGATGCCCTAAGGAGATTAAAAACGCTGAGCTGCCCAAGGCTCTGTATACAGTATGTTTTCTTAGATGATCTCACTGTGTTCACCAATTAGTGAAAAGCCCAAAAGGATGAGAATCCTTGCCTGGTCATTATATATAACTGCACATTGAAGTGGCAGAAGTTGCAGCCTTATGTAGCCAGAAATGCTAATATAGCCCCACATCTTCAGTTACAGGGGTCATCACTGTTACAGTTTTTCAAACACTGAAGTAGAATGTGAACTGTAGTGTAGTTCATGGCGAATATGTTTTCTCTGAACAGTTACATTTGAACGGTTTGGTGTTTAACATTCCATTGCAACGGTAACACTTCGTCCAGATGACGTCCAGCTCCACTGTATGTTCTCTGAGAACTACAGTACCTCCTCAAACTATTTGTGAGTGTTTTGCAAATGTTTGCTGGGAGAACTTAAGGCTAACAGAAACCTGTTTGCAAACGTTAGCAAATCTTCGCCTACTGGATGCTTTATGAATTTGAACGCACCTCTGGTACGGCAAGATAGGTGTTGTAGAGGATCCTGTAGCCACAGACAATGAACCTCTAGTTTTATGATCACAGGGATCTGACGTTTCTGCGAGTCAGGAGGATCACAATTGATGTCCCTGCATATGGCATGTTCAATACCCAGTGAAACACATAACCTATTCATAGTGCCCAAGCTTGATGCATGCTAGTAAGAAAAATACATTTTGTTGTACTAATGGTGCCATTATATGAACCTACAGCTAATAAAACGATAGCAGGGTTACTGCTGCCTCGGGTGACATATTACTCTGTTTACCGTTGCTCTTGTGATTTCATTTGTCTTGTATAATGTTCAGATATACAGGCGACTCTGACTTCAGCACCATGGACAGTTCCCATATGAATCTCATTTCCCATCAGTATTGAGTGCTCAGCACACCACTATCACCTCCACCTCCTCTTCCTCCTCCTCCTCACCCACATCCTCTTCCTCCTCCTCCTCCTCCTCCTCCTCGTCCTCAGTACTGCTGTGATTGAGTGACGGCCCTTTGATTTGTTTCAATCTTTCAACTCGTCTGCATTTGTTTCCTCGCCGCATGAAGAATAGCTCACCAGGACCATGGACAGCTCCCGGGCCATTATGGAAAGTAGAGCTGCTCTCAGAGGGGGAGAGGTAGTGGTAGTGGTGGTGGTAGTGTCGACTCGAGGGGGGGGCAGGGGGGGCAGGGGGGGGGGGGGGGGGGGGGCAGATACGGTACATATGACTCATATGACTGATTGCCGTTATATCCAGATAAGTGGAATGCTATTGAAAAAAAAATAGAGACTCATTTATGGGAAAATGGAAAAAAAAATTTATGTATCTTTTTACATGCATACCTTTCAACCTCTGAATATTGCATGTGGAACTCTTGGTAATTCTGTCACCATCATGAAACAGATGGTTGTGTCGAAGATGTTCTGAATCTGAGCTCCATCCCTTTTAGTAGCGCATAGGGTTTCCAATACAAGGCGACAGTTCAAAAGTTAGGGATATTCTTTGTCAGGGTGTGCTGTTTCGTCCACTGTTTTGTTGATGATTAGTTACACGTAAACTTGATAAGTTTCTCTTGTGGTTTATCATTCTCATGAGCGTGAGGGATGACTATCTTCGCCTCCTGGTTTTACTGTAGTAATTGGACCCATTTTGAAACACTATCATAAAACGCTGGCTTGTGCGAACATGGCACACTTGGTCTGAGTACTTTAGCGTTTATATTTAAGAGGGTCATTTGTGGTTGCAGAAAATAAAGTAATTATCCACCATAATTGAATTCCATCTGCCCTTAGCTTTTACAAATTAGAAGACTAAGGCAAGCTTGCACTTTGTCACTTCAACTGGCAGAACAAAATCATTTTATGCATTCAGAGTGAACGAGAAATATATATTTTGTTTGGTTTTCTGCATAACAAGCACCTACAAAATGACTTGTAATTAAGGCTTACGGATATTTCATCTAGTTTTTTTAATGGAAAATCATCATTTACATTGCCCAAAAAAGTTTTTATATTTGTTTTTTGTTTGTTTTCCATTTTGTTTTCCATTTTGATTATTTTTTTTGCTCAAGAAGTGCTTATAATTGCTCTGCCTTGGTAATAACTTGCATTGTGTTAATTAATACAATGATCAGTGACCGGATTTGAGCAGGGCTTTATCAGGAGCACTACTGATGTGTATCTTATTATTACAACCATAGTCTCTTGTGGTTGTAGTCTCCCATAACATGCTGTATATTATGTTACTGATAGCCCCAGACATCACACACTTGAGATGGATTTACCATTGGAATAAGAAATATATTACTGTAGGTGTAGTCTCTCATACCATGCTGTATATTATATTACTGAAGGTGTAGCCCCCATTACATACGGAAGGTGTAGTCTCCCATAACATACTGTATATTATATTACTGAAGGTGTAGCCCCAGACATCACACACTTGAGATGGCTTTATCATTGGAGTAAGAAATCAGTGAAGTCCCCCCCCCTGTTATAGTCTGTCAAATCAGTAGCATGTATTTTGACCAGTAACATGTAGAGAGATATGTGTGTGAAGTACTGTATATGCTATAATTAGCAGCACGTTGAACACCAAGCTACACTCTACATGGTCATGGCGATTATTTATCCTGAGATGCCTATTTCACTTCTGTGTCTTCACTTCACCTCAAGGGCTATTTGATGTGTAATGTGATCAACACAACAATTTGCCATTAGTTTGAATGCGATTTGCTCCCGCAGAAAAACAAAAGCTGTTAATCAACCCCTTTACAAAGAGGGACAGGGCAAATCAGTATTTAGAGTCAGATAGGAATCTAATGTATTGTGTTTGGAGGGGAAAGAGCAGTGTGACACTTTGTATGGCAAAGCTTCATGCTACAGTACAGAGATGTGCTAGGGAAAACACAATATCAATCATGTGTAGAGAGAGACTAGGTCTTTGTAAATTCACTTCACGTATCTCCATTACCACGTTCGAAGACGCAATGTGCAGGTCAGCGAGTCATAAAATAGTGTATTAATTCACAAAAGCAGATGAGAATTGTAAATCATGACTCAGGAGTAATTAAAACTATTATTCCCTGTCCGTGCATAAAAAGCGAACATCTGTTCGGCAGAATGCATTGTTTTGGATGTTGTTTTGGGAGGAAATTGCTCAAAAATTTAATTGAAAAACTGATGTGTTGAATAACCTCAGTTGATCTTTCCTGTGGGGAAAAAAACCCAGCCACTCTTGTTTTTCTTGCCTTGAATAGTTTTGTATTGATTTTAAACGTCCAGTTTAGTTTCTAAGCGCATCACAAGCTGCCTTTCATTTTCATAAACCACTTTACACCATGGCATCTGTCACTGAGGTAGATGATTTCATTGGTTCATTTCTCAGATATTCTGTATTCTTGATTAGATACACCTGACATGTGCAGTCAGTGCTAGTGGCTGTATTTAAGACAGTATATTGAGTTACAGTTTAATTAGTAGGACCACTCTACTAAATTATTCTTGTATTTGCAACAAAGGGCTTAGACAGGTTATTTGATGGCTACATAGAGTTGGTTTCCTGTATACACCGGCTCAAATGGATTTAATGTAATCCCTGAACAGATGGGACTGGTAGCATTCCCTGCCTTAATACAGACGACCCAAGGACTGTATCAGTACTGCCCCCCCCCTCCAACACACACACACACACACACACACACCCCTAATCAGTTTTACTATCAATGTGTAATATGCTGGCTGTCCTGAGATTCAGTATAACGTTAAGCACAAAGCCATAGTCAAACATGTAGTGTTGTTGTGTTCGTGCTGATGTTATTTTATTTTCTCTCTCTGATTTACAAACCATCTGAGCTTTTATTTCGACTTTAATGACCTTGCCAAGAAATCGCTCGCCGTTGAGCAACTGATCATATTTCCTCCACGCTCGTGCGTCTGTGGCGCCACAGCGCCACTGATCCTCAGTCAGCGTAGACAGACCCTGCGTTTTCTGTCCACCCGTTGTAATGAGATTACCCCCCTTTCACGTCAGGTGTACATGCGCGGAATTAACCGTCCTTTGCTTTCTGAACATCGACTCCTGTCATGGGGATTGTATGGACCCTGGAACGTGGCATACGTTTCATTCGGTAAATTCTGCGAGAAATTCAGAACGACTGAAGTTGCAGTAAGCGGTTAGTTATAAGCTTTCCTTGCAAGCCCGAGAGCGTGAACATTCCCTGGTAGAGGGCGGCAGAGCTCTCCATAGTCTTGGACGGATTCCTGGGACTGCGTTGTATTAACAGTTTTTACTGTCTATCTGGAAACGGATTTACATGGCTTTGGAAATAACATGGTAAGATTGATCTTTTACACACATTTGACAGAACCGTAGCAGGTTGGACAAAGTTGGGTTGAATTCAGCTCTCTGCGCTCCGGAAGAGAGTGAAGGGGGTACTGGCTGAATGGAACATTGTAACACACTGGCAGGTTGTCACTGTATTCTTGTTTAGTGTGTGGCAGTCTAATGGCACGAGTTTCCTTTCCTTTCCTGTTTCCCATTTTCGTTTAATTTTATTCACATACTTCTGTATGCCGTTTTTACCACATATACGGAGTGATTTCACGATTGTGACAAAAGTGGATTGATTGAATATATCGGCTACGTCCGAACACCTCGCAGTGTTTTTTTTACAATTCGTAGAGAATATCCGGTGTAAAATGAATGAAGTAGGTAAAACGACATTTTCTATCACGTTTGAAAACCTATGGCTAATGATGGCAAAGCAAACAATTTGATGAACGAAGGATTATGCACAAGCTCATCCAATTACTGTGGACAATCTGTTGCCTCATGGATTGATCAAGCCTTAAATGAAAGTAGTGAAAACCGGTAATTCCAGTCTTCAAGCTGTTTAGATTATTTTTTAGTCGTCCGAAGAGTTTTCATTCAGCATGCATCTATGAACATTCAGTAGCCTACTATGCAATGCAATACGATTGGATACGCTCCAGCGTTGTAGCAAAACTGGTCAGTCGCAGTTGCGCTGTGTCCATCTCCTGCAAATATTGGCCGGTGTCCTATATGGTCAGAGTGAGTTCCACATGTAATACATCACTAGTGTGGTTTAGCTACGGGAAACACAGTTATATTGTTAACTCAGACGCGCAGTGTGAATCATGTAGTTAACGAAAAGAGTTTGCTGCCCACGCTCGACTTATGTTAAGTTATCATCAATATGGTATGTAATTAATTAGTGGTTGCTAATTGGTAATATCTCAGACTCAGTCGCTGCCAGCCAGCAGTATGAAGCTAAATGTTGTTGAATCCTACCATATGTCCTCCTACATAGTGTACTTTTCCTGTTCTCCCTGTTGGAGTGGCCATTTAGTAGCATAAAAAAACAAGTGCTGAGTAGGTAGGCAACACGTGAGACGTCTGAGTTCCCGTCACGGTTCTGCAGGTCTTTAATTCTCCGCGTCCAAGCCTCTCTAATTCCCTCGGCAACTGTCTCCGCCAGAGGAATGAGGTCACCAGTGGCACCGCGGCCTCTGGTCTTTTGGCGAAGATACCCCGTGTTCACCCTTCCAAATGTTTACACAGATTACCCCGTGCGCCCCGGAGGTCAAAATGAGTCAGGACCCCCGTGCCCCTCCCGGCAGGTCTAACACACACACAATGCGCATTTGGTCTGTTTGGCTGTGAAGTTCTTTACATCTTAGACTTCTTTGGCTCAAGCTCTTCAGCCAAAGGTGCTCACAGACGAAAAACCTATTACAATACACACCTGCCAGTCTCCTCCCTGCCTTGAGTCCTTGTGGTGGGCGGGTGGGTGTGATTTCAACATCGCCAGGGGATGTGTAGATCTCTTAGTGACGTTAAGCGAAACATATTCAGGTTACTTAAGGAGCTTATACCTTAAGAAAACTTAAATCATAAGAGTGAGTGAGTGTGTCTCTCTGTGTGTTTGTGTGTTTGTGTGTGTGCGCGTGGAGTGTGTTTTTTGGTATGTGTGGTTGATTTGCCTCCCTCCACATAAGGAGATGAGAGAAGATGCAGTGTGGTGCGTTTAACACTCCCCCAAACTGCTGAAATGAGCATTTCATTTTGTCATGCCACATCCAATATCACAGTGCATGGCTGGATAGATTTCCATGCTTCCTGCTGGCTGATCTCTCATAGACTGCGGCATGCACCTGTCAGTGATGATTGAACATTTGCCATATTGCCAGCATATCATTGGGCTGTTTGCTGGTCATCATCACTGGCTGTAGATAGCTCTCGTCAGTCTTTGTCTCTGAATGAGAAATGGCCTGTGTGACGCGACTCCACCTGTTTTATTGTGATATCGCTTGTAAATGCTCACTTAGCCAGCACACCTGCTGATTGGTTATGGTTTTATAGTATCATCTTAACAAAGAGCGTCTCCTCCAAAAAAGCTACCTTTTGTCACCGTAACACAGTTTTAGAGGCGGAATGGTCTGGCGTTGCTCGGAGAGAAAAGGATGCAGAAAAAGAAATATAGATGAATATAATGAAAGCCTGCATGGATGAGACGGATAAAGAAAAGAACAAGTGAATAGATGCAAGAAGGGGGGGGGAACAGAGAAAAGGACAAGACAAAAGACGAAAGGCGGGGGGCATCCAATAATCCTGTCGTTTGAAATGAGTGACATTTTCATGGCTGACCTGTCAGGGCTGGGGGCCACGGCAATCTTGCGCCGGCTGGTTCTCACGGTGGGGCCTGACCTGTCTGACCACGCCGGGCCCTTACAAGAGAGCGGACCCGTGGTCGGTGATGCAGCTCTGTGTTTCTGCTGGACAGGTCACTGTCGCCGCTGTGCAGGATGTAACGGCCTTGGGCCTTGGGCTTTTGAGAAGCCTTCACGGACTCGGCCTTCGCTATGTTTATGTAACAGTTATTAGTTTAGAAGATTCTTTTATCCGAGGGAACTTGCAGTGCATGTGTAGCTAGACCTTTAATCAGTTTTGGAGCAGACAAAGCCTTGGAAGTGTTCTGAGGAATGACATACGCTTGCCGAACCATTTCATGGCTTGACTTAAGTGTTACCTGGTAATGGTGTCGCACACAAAATGCCGTGAATGAATGTTACACTGTGTGACTCTGCGACACGTTCGGCTGCAACGTATTGAATCAAGCCTGTATGCTCATAATAATCACAGTGGGGGGGCTATGTTAATGTAAACAGTTCCACACCAAGGGGGGGGGGGGGGGGGGGGGAGTTCCCGCTGAGCAGAGTTCTCTGCCTTGCCCTCAGCCTGACAACACGCGGCTCTTCCTGTGTCCATGGAGATAATATAGCTGGTTATTAGCCAACTAAATCTGTATTAGCTGGCTGCCTTGTGCGTTAATGCTCTGTTTGTACTCAAAGAGTTCGAAAGGGGGCTAGGCTTAGTGTAAGAAGCCATAGTAGTGGCTTAGAATAGGGGCAAAGTTAAGGTTCAAGCTTATTTTGACGTAACGGTCGCGATATATACCTCGGCTCAAGGTCGGAGAAAGCCGTGGGGGTGAGGGAGAGTGTGCTGTCATGGATATTTTGAGCGATCCGGTGAGGGTCGTGTCAAGCTTGTCAGCGCGGTCAGTTTCTCACATACAGTGTAAACTGGCCTCAGCTCTCCTAATGGAGCCTTGAGTTGTGCCGTTGTCATGATTGAATGCGGTCGTAAGCAGTATTTTCTGTTTCAACACGGCACGTTATCACTTAGTAGCCCGTAGGAATTTGTTATCAGTGGAATAGATGCTACAGTTTGCCTTGCTTTGTATACGCCAAAGAGTAATTGTTCCCTTTTTTCCGGGCATGCGGTTTTAGTTTTTGTTTTTTTAACTGAAGGTATTTTGGGCCATTTTGGCTCAGCTCAATATCAGCAGGAATATGCATGACCTTTTTTGAGGTAATGCAAAGCAGTCACACACTTATGTTTAAGATTATTCGGGCGCACCCACAGCACTTAGATGAGCGTATGAGTTATGAGCCTTATTTACTCAGCCATTTGTGGCTTACATTAGTGAGGTTCTCATTTTCTAAAGAAAGCGGGGGGGAAAAAAACACAACCCATCATACTTTCTCGTCTATGCTGAAAGTGGAGGTTATAAGATTTACTTTCCTGGCTCCGCAGGGGCACTTTCTTACCTGTAGGAAATGCAGGTACTGTCATCTCGACTCTGAGAATCCTCTTTGGGACATGAAGGTCAAACTGCATGGGAAGTAACAGGCGTTTTCATAGTTCGGCCATTTTGTGACATTTTATAATGTGTGACACCACTTTCTCCGCTGCCCTTCACCTAGAAAAGAAGGTTCAAGAGATTTGCTGTTTAAGAAAAATGCCTTGAGAACACTTAAGGTTAAATTTAAGTAAAGAGCAGGAAGTGGCTGGCTATGAATCAATGGAGTGTTTTTTTTTTTCAACTTTAAGAAGTTAGCCCAGGGACACTCAAACAGTTTTGTGAGCATCTCTGCTTCCTTGGTATAATACACGGTGAAGCACTTTCATAAGGACATTCATCTTGAGAAATCTTTATGATTGAATGGGTAATTATATTATTAATTCTCATCTTTTGTCACTCTCTTTGATATGGTAGTTGAATTCTGCAGAAGAGTTTATTCCTATAGGCTCATATAGTATTGTTGAATCGTCTTTGTTCATATGTTATTTGTATCATACTCATACAATCATACTGAAATTTCCTTTGTGTCTGGTTTATGGACACTTCATCAGTCTTGACTCGTTTTTTTAAGAGGACATGCTTCACATTCCCATGTTTCAGACATACTGTACACACAGGAGAGATGTTAAAAATCGTTGTGCTGTAAGTCAGGGATATCCCACAGAGTCCAATAAGCGACCCAGCCTATGTAACATTGCACATGTGGTAGGATACAGTGACAATACACAGTTGGCTGGCAGCAGCTGCAAACGTGCCACATGTATTCTTTGGACTCAGACATGCACATGCTCTTAAGTCTCTCTACCTCTCTCTCTCTCTCTCTCTCTTTCACTCTCTCATTCCCTCTCTCTCTCTATTTCTTTCTCCCTCTCATTCCCTTATCGTCTCTTGCAAGCTTTCTGTTTCATTTTCAAGTATGCGTATAAGTATACTTTTTTGATCCTGTGAGGGAAATTCGGTCTCTGCATTTATCCCAATTTGTGAATTAGTGAACACACACAGCACACAGTGAATACACAGTGAGGTGAAGCGCACATGTTGTAACCCAGATACAGTATACGTAATGGCCCTCCTTCATGGTACCGCATGCATTGCCAATAGCCTGGAGGCCCAGCTAAAGAACCAAAGTAGCAATACTCCTATTTCATGTTCACTATAGAAGTGCCATTTTCTCCCCTATGTGACATGAATGTATGATTCGTATTGTGTAATCCAGGGCTATTTTAAATATGTGGCTTTATTCTAAGTATTCTATGTTAAGTATAGTCCTGTTATACGTTTAGCAGCAACAGCCATGCAGATGACTCAATTGCTTAGTCGTACAGGGGATGTACTGTAAAGCTAAAGTTTCATCCCTTTAAGCAGTTTTAGGACAACCGTGTGGGAATGCTCTGCAATGTGCCCATCAGTGTTTAGTAACTTCACAGAGAATGTAAACCTCATAGATGATCTGCTTTACAGTCTTTCATCACCTCAGGTAGATGTTGCGTGTGTGGCAGCGTATGCCAGGCAGGCATATATTGTATGTGTGTGTGTCTCATTCAATAAGAGGGGATGTGTGAGTGACACCTCCTTGCATATTGATGAATGGGGAACTGAGGGACCTTTTAAATCCTTCTAGTTGCTTATCAGAAGGGTGTAGCAGTAGATGGAAAATATATTTGGAAATGTTATGGGTGTGTACTTTATACTAGCTGTATGTCTAGCATGGACATATGTAAATGTAAAACAAAATGTCTTTTAAATTGGGAACAAACGCATATTTAACACACATGACCAAGTGCTTTAACAGCATTGTTAAGTAGTGTATTACGGCACCATCGGACATGTTTTCCCCCCACTCTCCCCTGCTTTTACCCTGCATGGCTGTTATCAATGCAACGGGAAATGTCATCAGATGACTCAGTCACAAATAAACATCCGAAACAACATTGCCATTTCAAACTTTATATTAGTTTAGCTTTGCTAAGTATACTTTCCCAGACATGATGCACTTTTAAAAATAGGCACTTCAATTTCTGTCCCTGTAGGAGAGCACTATATGTCGGCTTCAAATTACTGCTGCACAAAGGGTCGAGTGTGATTCAAAATGGAGTTGCACTAAATGAATATCTTTTTTTTTTTTTTAAAAGTGCAGACATGGAAATGGGTCTTCCCAGATACCCTGCAGGGCCCGTCTGTGTTTAGTCAGAACAGGACTGCAGTGTTATGCACAGCACAGTGCTTTAACCTGTTGAGGATTGAATTATTTTCCTGGTTCCTTCTAGAATTCTACTTCTACAGTTTCAAGTGTTCTTTATACGGTAGTATGTGGAAAATCTCTGAGGGTTAGGTCTTCAGGCCTTTTTCTCTGAAATTACGTCATTTTGCACTGACTGACACTATACAAATGTGAAAAAACGCAGAAAAATGGAACATTGTGAACAAGAACATTGTGTTCAAGCAGTGTTGGCACATCATGAGGTCATATTTTTGTTTTTCGCTCGTCAATTCAGACAATTTGGCTCTGAATAACAGACTCCGTGTGCTTAAGGCCTACACTATACTCTGCTGTTTTTTTCTCTCCCTCCTTGTGTTGGAGTGTCTTGCATGAGGACACTGACACCTCCTCTTGACGTTGGTATATAGTGTGAGTGATGACCTGGCACCATATGTTCCATCCTCCAGGTGCCCATCTGCCGCGGCTGATGGCCAGAGGCAGCCTCTCAGCCTCTCAGCCTCTTTGGCCGCGCTGCGTGCCTCATGGCCGAGATAATAAGAACCGCACCAAGTGCTTGTTATCTCACCTCCAGGGAGGCGTTTCAAGTGACAATGTGGAGACAAACCTGAGTAGGTTAACTCATAGTGAGCGGGTAAAAAAAAAACCTCTTTGCCCAGCCAGGTTCGTCGTCTCCCATTGTTCAAGCTGCCGACTTGAAATGGCACACATAAATATGTATGCGTTTAGCCGACACCTTCCAAAGCGACTTACAGGAGAGGGGACACTGTCCCTGGAGCACCTCAGGGGCTAAGTGCTTTGCTCGAGGGCATGACGGGTGGCACGCCCGGGAAATACCACCCAGGCCACACTGACAGGGGCATTCTTAACAGGACTATTAGCCTACATGCTGCTCTCAAAAAGAGTGCAGACGTATTAGCCTTGATTAGCTTAGGTCTGGCCTAGTGAATCTGCTGCCAACACGGCATGCGAGTATAGCGGACAGTGAAATAGATCTTTGATACTAGCAAGGTTTTATGGTGATGTGTGTCATCTCATTGCCTGGTGGGCTATATAGCCCTTTGAATTGGAGCCTCAAGTAGATGAGCTCAACATATTGGAAGCATGAATGTGTCTATTGATAGAGACAGTTTTTGCAGATAGCGCGATCCGGTTATTTACCACAGCATGTGTTAGCCTTGTACGGCGCTATATTTGTTTCTCATAAGAATATGCAAACACTTTTTCAGTGTTTGTGTGGTGTGAAGACTCCAGCTGCCGCTGTTGGTATCGCTCCTGAGCGCGCCATAGAGACAGCCATATGGGCGCGCTCTCTTTGGTGAAAAGAGACCCACTCTCATCGCTTATCATATGTAGTAGACATCCAATCTAAATGAAAAAGCGACCGTGTCTGGGCATGCGTGTGTGGTCCAAAATAAACATCATTCATATCAACTACCATGAAGCGTAGTGTATGAAACAAGCATTGGATCTTTGTTGACAAAATAAAGCCCACAACAGAATAAAACAAAAAAAAATATGAGAAACCCCCCCCCACACCCCACTTCATTTGAATTCTGTTGAATGTCACACACAGGCCAGTGTGGTTATCAGCGAATGCACTTTGTCGGCCAAGGATCGCAGCCGACAGATTAGTTATAAGATATATATTTTTTTCTTCACCGTCAGGTTCAGTTGATTACCATCAGGCGTAATCAATCTCTGCTAGCTCCGGTTCCAGCACGTGGCATTTTGCGATGTGCTTCATTATTTCCGACTGGATTGTTTTACATTCTAATGGCACCCCCCACCACCCCCCCCCCCCCCCCCCCCCTCACACACACACACACACACACACACACACTCTCCTCTCTTTCCACGGCCGTCGAAATTGCCAGTGACTAAAATGGATTAGGTGAGTTAGCAGGTTCATTGTGGCCCATTATCGAGCGGGTGTTTGTGTCACACCGCGCCCTCAGCTGGGCCCGGCACACAGGAGGATGGTGGCTCATTGTGTGTTTTGTGTTATTAAATCATTTCATTCATTTTCACCTTTTTATTTTTTTTCTCTCTCTCGCTCCTGTCTTTGTCTTTGATAAGTACCCGCTGAAATCGATGTTGTTGAGCAAATGGTTTTAGGCAATGCAGGTGTGCGTTAGAGTGCTGCCTGATTATTGACATCAGGCCCGGTAGGTTTCTGGCTGTAGGTTCGACATTATTTTCCCCGTGGATCAAGGTGGAACAGGTCCTCAACTGTTTATTTTTGGTGCTTGCTTGAACAAACATTTCTCCATACAGCTTGGCAAGAATGTTCTGGAAACATTTTTCTACACAGCTTGGCAAGAATGTTCTGGAAACATTTCTCCATACAGCTTGGCAAGAATGTTCTGGAAATATGGTGTTTCCGTACCGTGATGTGATCATCTAGTCAAGCCAGAAGAGCTACTGCATCAATTGCTCTATGAATCCTTCTCATGGGAAAACCCATCACATAACACAGTGCATCGGTTTCCCCGCTCTGCACGTAAAGATGGCAGCCATTATCTTCCGACACATGATGTATGAGTGTATGAAGACCACAGCATGTGGAACACAGACACAGTCTTCCAACTGTGAATATCAGTGACTTTGCATTAGGGATGTGTGCCTATTTAGAATTTATCCGCTGTTATTAATTCATTACATAGCTGCTCATATGTTTAGTGTTTACCAATGTGCCGCAAGGGTGGCAGCTCACATGTGTAGTGAGAACTACTGTAGCATGGTAGAAGACAGAGTTCAAACTGTAGAGGAGGAAGAATAGTTCATCACTGATGATTTGTTGTGCTTGCACGGCACTCAATACATTAAGCTGAGGTAACTTGCGGCCAGGATGACAGTGTTAAAGTGCACAATGTTTCACAATGTCATCTGTAACGTTACGTCCGAAAATGTGTTAATGCAGTTTCAAGTTGTTGTCCCGCCCTCCTTTACGTACTTCTGTGTCTCTCTGAGGCAGTGGTTATTATGTATAATGTTTCTGTGTTTTCCCTCCATCTTGTATGATTTTCTGAGGGAACTGATGTTCATGTGTCTCTGTGCTCTGATGCTGCGCTGCAGGCTTTTCACACCTAGCCTTGCAACATGTATTGGCATTTTATCTGAGGATCAAAGCCAAAGCCTCCGTATCAGGTTAGCAGTTACAAGCCCTTTACACACAGACATACACACACATGCACACACATATACGTGCAGGAACACACACACACACACACACAGAGGGAGAGAGAGTGCAGGAGAGAGAGAGAGAGCGGCTCCTTTGCAAAAAAGAGTGGCTTTAGAACTCTGAGGAGATCCCAGCATGCATCGGCTCTGTTCTGTTGTCTCCGCCTCGGCTACTTGTGAGAGTGAGGGTGAAGTGGGGGAGCTCAGCCACACAGCCATTAGTTTATTAAAGGAGCCTGTTGGAGACTCTGGCTCCCGACGACTCTGCAGTCTAGTCCAGTTCGCATGTCATCATCATCCCATCCTGTTCCTCACTGTCAGTGTGTGACAGGCTCCACGTGTAGAGCTCTGGTGTCCATAGATTATTTTGCTGCGCGCATCACTTTGTAGTGTAAAGTAGTGCAGTGTAAAGCTTTACCTTGATTTTGAAAGTGATTGTAGTGGTCCGCTTGATCCCTCACGTCTGCCATAGGATTGACTTCATAATGTCACATGCGACAGGCTACTTGTATGGACAGGCTTCATGTATCCATGTGTCCATAGATTATTTTGCCGCGCACATCACTTTGTAGTGTAAAGTAGTGTAGTGTAGTGTAAAGCTTTACCTTGATTTTGAAAGTGATTGTAGTGGTGTGTTTGATCCCTCAAGTGTACAATAGAATTAACTTCATATTGTCACAGGCAGACGTGCTGTGGCAGATGCCTTGTCCAGTCAGTGTTCATTGTGACAGTTAATGTCCTATGATAGCATACTGTAATGTCCATTTAACTGTACTGGTACTGTGACGTTGCATGTCATAACAGCTCTTGATGAATTGTAATAAGATGTCGTAGCATCAGCGATTATGAGTGCTCATCAAAGTTAGCAATAGTGGTAACGTAGCAGTATTATTAAACAAGAAATCATTTATTGTGAAAAGGGCCATTTACACCAAGAATTATAACTGTAACGATAACCACAAAGAAACATTGTTCATATAGCTATTATGAATGACGACGTCCACATATTAGCAATAACAATAACGACATGAAGAACAATATAGTTGGGGATCACTTTCAGAGCGACTTTGAGAATGATAAAAAGCTGACCGCCAGTCAGAATCCATCAAATTTTAAGCCACCATCCATCAAATTTTAGCCAATTTTAGCTCATCAACGTGAGGAGAGACTCCCTTTATCATTGGTCACTGTGGACGCTTTTATCGTTATAGATACAGTATATAGTTATCAACTCGAGGACAGACTTTCCTTATCATCGGTCAGTGTGGACGCTGCTTTTATCGTTATAGATATAGTTGTCTTTATAGTTATCATTTCTGTTGTGGACGGCCCTAAAGAGCATAGCATTCTCCATTACGTATTCTTGACGTGTGGGCATGAGCTTTATGACAGTGTATGACCCTAGTTCGGAGTGTTCCTTTATGATCCTTTGATTGGTCCAACAGAAGGCGAAGTGGACTTGGGGTGACTTTAAAAAAAATGATATGCACGCATCTGTAGTACAGAGGAGCGCGAAATTGCATTCGTCTCTCCAACACATTCGTGGTTTCTTGAAGAACAAAGACCGTTCATAATGATCACTGGGGTTGGCAAGTTGGAGCGCTCATCACTGGAGAGTGAGGGCCCTTTTGATGTAATGGCAGACTGTTGGCTTGAAAGCATATGTCACTATCTCTCTTCTTCTCCCCTTGTGCCTGATTCCTTCCCCTTTTTTCTGCCCACTGTGGGGGAAAAAAAGAGAGAGCGAGAGAAAGAGAAGAGAATAGAAAACGACTTTCAACTGAAATCTCATCCGATTGAAATTGCGTTTCTCTCTTGTGGTTGGGATGGCCGTCACAAATTGTTGTTGTTGTGTCAGATAACATGAGACTGTTTCGAGAGCGCATCCGGCTTTGTTGCAGCTTTCAAATAAAGCATTTGTCCAGATAAGGAATGGCTGTGTAGAATGAACCCATAATTTCTTAGACACCTCTTCACTCAAAGTTAGAACAGAACCATGCAAAACTATGTGGTTAAAGGAAGGCTGTTTCTACAATGCATTGCTCTTAAACATTGTATTCCACTGTAGGCAGCCACCAACACATTAGAACATTTGTGCCAGTGTCATGATAGTAATGGTTTTAATATTGCTTATAATAGCCTGTAAATGGCTTTGGGTCTAGGGGACGGGAAGGTGTATGGCACTATTTAGGTTCAGCGGCAATAGAGTTGAGTGGCTGAATATAGAAGATGGTATTATTTACCTTTATTATTGAACAGTGGCGGCACAAGTAGCCTACCTGAACTGTAGGCTGCGGTATATTAAAACATAGATCTAATGCTTTTGTTACCACGGAGCATGTGAAATGCACTGTTGTGATATACTCCGATATTAAATATCTGCGATAGCATGCTTCTACTGTTAGCTGCACTGATAGCGCTGATGGTGGCTATAATATGAACCCCATTCGTCACCCCTAAATGGCCCACTAAGAGGGCCAGATGGAGTATCACACTAGAGGTCTGTGCGGGCCGGGGTGGATTTTTCAGTCCTGCCCATTCCCGCCGCAACCTGTCCTGCTCCTTAATGTCCACTCCAAACTGCACCCACCTGCGCGCCTTTCCAGTTTTGTCCTGTAACCGCCCGCGAAAATCTCACAGGCTTTGGCTGTTTACATGAGATGAATTGTTTTGCGCCCGCTGTGACTGGACTTATATGTTCCTGTTTATATGAAACATGGGCTATTTCTTGCTGCTCTCTCATATATATGCATGAACAACATATGTGTATGAAAACATTCTACAGTTTCAAGAGCAAAAAAAACCCCCAACCTTTAGTTTGTTTTATATTTATTTCTTATGGTAGCTAAATGAGTCGTGTCTCTCACCTGCTCCCTCTCACAAATCAGTGTCATCAGCGTCCTCCTGCAATGACACACGCAGTTCCGCCAGCATAATTAGCCCAGTGCGCCATTCTGTCTTTTTTCACCGGGGCCATTTGGACAAACCCATGATGATCCTGTGGTAGAGCAGACCTCTATAAACCTCTATGCACGTACTGTACTGTATGTGGAAAACAGTATGCAATATATAGGAGGATGCTGTAGTGGGGTGTGTGTGTGTGTGTGTGTGTGTGTGTGTGTGTGTGTGTGTGTGTGTGTGTGTGTGTGTGTGTGTGTGTGTGTGTGTGTGTGTGTGTGTGTGTGTGTGTGTGTGTGTGTGTGTGTGTGTGTGTGTGTGTGTGTGTGTGTGTGTGTGTGTGTGTGTGTGTGTGTGTGTGTGTGTGTGTGTGTGTGTGTGTGAGTGAGTGAGTGTGTGTGTGACATCAGTCCTCCAGGTGCCTCCTGGCAGATGCGGAGGAGCCAGGTGAAGAAGAGAGGACTGATTATTGGGTGGAGCCGCTAACACACACACACACACACACACACACTCACACACACACACACACACACACACTCACACAGGCAGAAATGAGTCATTAGTAGAGGTGGAGGCTCCTTTTAGGAGTCTGTCTCATTAGTGTCAGGAGAACTTTCTAGCAATCATTAGCCCCAAGCCGCCGCATTAGATTTGCATCGTCTCAGTGATGCGGCGGGCTTTGATCTGATCCTCCGCTAACGTCACGTGTCTGGGGAGTGGTTAGCGCATGTACTGTAGCCTTCTCAGGGCCATTTATGTTACCGCATAGATGATTTAGGTCTACTTTAGATTAATTTTTTATTTTGTAGCCCTGCAAGCATTTTTTTTTTTTGGTAGCGCACAATTGGTTGCATTTTGAACTTGTGCAAAGAAAAGGTTTGTTGACCCCTAAGCCTCGTCCAAGACATCAAAGTTAAGACTTCGCCAACTGCAGCAAGCCGTGTCCTCTCCACGTGGAAAATGCTATCAGGCTCTCTGGTGACTTCAAAGGCAAAGGTTATATCTGCAGAAGCACCATTTCCTTCAGCAGACTTGTGCAAGACCATGGGATGCCAGAATATTTTCCGAGGTTGACAGGGGATTCAAGTTCAATCAGGGAGTTTGTGGTGATTTACTTGGTTGTAATAAGCAGGTGTAAAGACAGTAACAAACTGCTTGTCTTCCAAACAGCAACTATGCATGTCAATATGTTGAAATCTTTAGCGATGTTAATGCCACATCCAGCGTTGTTCAACAACTTTTAAATTGAATGTATAGCACACTGTCACCCTGTCTACCTGTCATCAATTATCAATGGCAAAACAGAGTTTAATTTTTTCATATTGATATGTTTTCTGTGTTTCACTCTATCACAAATCAATACTAGACAGTGACCAAAGATGGCTATTCAACCATTTGCATATTCTTTTGAATTATATTTAGCATAAAGTTACTTCTGTTATTCAGACCTCTCAGGATTTCAAAATATTCAAGCTAACATGTCAGCTAGCTCTCACTTTTAGTGCTTTATGTCTGAGCTGCCTGCAGTGTACCAAGGAGAGCTCTTGCCCAAGACTGAGTGTCTTGTATTTGACTTGAGTTGATGTAGTTCATTACTATATAATGTCCCTTTGTCTTGCTCACACACACACACACACACACACACACACACACACACACACACACACACACACACACACACACACACACACACACACACACACACACACACACACACACACACACACACACAAACAAACAAACAAACAAACAAACAAACATGCATACACACACACTCACAGACACACTCAGACAGACAGACAGACAGACAGACAGACAGACAGGCACACACACACACACACACACACACACACACACACACACACAGCCAGTTTCCGACAGTGCCCGGGCATGTTCAACGAAGCAGCCATGTGACATTTCTCCAAAATTATTTTTCCCAGAAAAAAAGAAAAAAGAAAAACATTTTCAAGAACACAGACTACTGACAACGCGTCATTATGTGTGAACACAATCAAGTGTCCAAGGCAAAACACCAGCTATTGTGCATACACATGAATGACGGAGAAAGAAGATGGGAAGACAAAGACATAGAAAACAAAGAGATAGAAAAAAAGGAATGAAAGGCTGATAGGAACACACACACTCATCTTGTCTCCCTCTCTCTATGTGTGTGTGTGTGTGTGTGTGTGTGTGTGTGTGTGTCTTGTCTCAGGTCGGCTCGCAGCAGTAACATCTGAGGAAAATGTGCCAGAGGAGTTGGCTCTTCAAATGGCTGGGAATCGGCATAGGCACTCTATTACTTTCTGCCTGGACTCACTCTCAAGACACAGATGGTATGTACCACCCCAACAGCACATATACTTGTTTGGAGTTTTATTTTGAACAGTTTATTTTTAAATATATATATTTGGACAAAGGCGTCTGCTAAGCAACCATAACCATATATATACTGTATGTCTATATCTATATCTATATCTATATATTTTTTTCATGAAATTATGCTTTATGTTTATGAGGAAATGCCAGTTTGTTGTATTGCAGTATATTTCTACAACAGCAGAAATAGTTCATGTTCTGGAATATACAGCAATATGTTTTTATGTTGTATGAGGTTCCCCTTTTCCGAATAAACCACGTGCGATGCAATTACGGATGAAGATGGAGATGAGGAGCAAAATTATAAAGTTTTATCACAGGCCTGCTACTGCTGCTGCTGCTGGATCTGGCGTTTAGAAGCCCACCTGGTGTGTGGTGGTGGGTGACATGCTGGATTTATGGCTCATCTGGAGTAAAAAAAAGTTTTATTTCCAAACTGTCTGGCTCTGATATAGCTCGTAGTCACCCTTGTGTCTTACGGCCCACCTGTGCTCACCTGTGGCTTGAGCAGAGACAGGATGGTATGAGCAAGGCAGGAACGGCTCCTCCGACTGGGGAGGTAGATTGTTGAGAACCGTGACTGGTCTCTGCTTATTGTGTGGTCCCCAAAAAAGGGTTCTTGGGGTGCTATGTACTGTAGAACCATGTAGGCTTTAAAGAACCCTTAGGGGTTCCTTGGATTAACCCTTCAAAATGGTTTAAAGAACCATTTAGGGGTGGCATACTGTATATGAAGCATGCAATAGAACCATTTTTGGTTCTATTCATGGGTTTCATCAGGTCCCTTTCCACAGGTGTATAAAATGAAGCACCTAGATTATACAGACTGCATGGTGCTTGATTAATACACCTGTGGAAAGTGATCTGATGAAACCCATGAATATATAACCTTTTTTTCTTAGTGTGCATGCTTTAGATATAAGGGGAGGTAACATGTTGAGGGCAGTAGGATCGCCATCCCTGAAAAATATCAACACGCTCGCTCACTTTACAGGTTTGTTGTGTTACCTCGGGTGTGTGGTTTCTACTGCAGTCGCAGCACGTGTTGATTGAATTTTTATACCTGCCTGCCGCAGACTGTTTAGGTCCCTGTGGCTGTATCTCTGCAGTGGTCTGTTAGAGGTGGGCACAGCGGGACCCTTACTGGCTCCTTGACGAATATAATGCGTGCCGTCTCGCTGAAGAAAAAATAAATAAATAAAAAATAAGCAGAGTGACCAAATCTCCCGATTCAAGAAAACTGGCCTTGGTGCCCCCCGTTTTTTGAGAAATCATCCAGCTATAAACGCGAGATCAGAAATTCAATTTGAGGCTTATTCTCTTCTGCCTCTGTCCCTGAAGCTTGCCACCCCCACCATCCACCCCCCACCCACTACCGCCATCTTCCCCTTAAAAGGAATACATTGAATTTATATGGTCGACACTTCGCTCGACTCAGTGAGCCATAGGCTGCTATGAGTTAGTGAAGTCAAGGGTAGGACAGCCTTTGGATTTGACCGGGGTCGTAATGGAGTTAAATATTCCGCAGTGTTCCGGAATTAATGTATTGATGCCCTCCCCTCCAACTCGGAAACTTTTCTAAAAGAGTCATCGGAGAGATAAAAAAAAGGGGGAAACGTCTACTGTGTGCTTATTCGGACGTGATTTATTGGCTTTTGAAGCGCTAATGTGGGGCACCGTAATGAACTGTGGTCACCTTGCCCTGCGTTAATTCCCCCTATCTTTAAAGGGCGTCCATCTCCCCAAGGCTGCCGAGCTTTTCTCTTTATTGTATAGTCATATACAGGACATGTATAGACTTAAATGTATATCTCACCTTTAATGTATAGATGCTGGGCCATGCATTTTGTCTTTGTTAATGTGAGGCAGCTTATGATGTTTTTTTTTGCATCAGAGAAAGTCAATATGTAATTTCATCAAGTGAATAGTGAATAGAGGCCATCCTAATATTTTACTGAATTTAATGCAATATCGATCCGTGAGGAGTGTTTAATTGCCATCTCATTTATGTTTGTCGATGAAGTAAATTTCTGGGAAAGGTTAATCTGGGCCGATTGTTTGTTTTGATGAGCTTGAATGCATTGTCATTGTACAGTAAGTCAAGATTCATTCGGCCAAGTGGTACACTTGTGCACTATGTCGATGAAATACGTTTTCTGGGAAAGACTCTGCTTGGCCAATTGTTTATTTGATAAAACTCGAAATACATTATCAGCGTACCGTAAAGTCAGCTTCTTTTTGTCGACTCATGCATTTGTATGCTTGTTTTTAGAATTGGGTGTTATGCCGTTAGGAAGTTTCTAACTCCCAAATAGACATTTATTAGTTGTGGTGGGTACTTCGATTCAACCTAAAGAATTTACTGCTTTGTCATATCAGTTAAGAAATTCAGCAGGAGCTTTGCAGAATTACTCCGTGGCACTTTGCCACGCCGCTGTTTGATTGAAAGGGGTCCCGGTGGCATAATTCTCTCATCCCTCGCTCTGCCAGAGGTCAGAAGGCGAAGTCTTTGCCAAAGGAGTCGCATGATCCTCGAGAGGTTTATGTGCCCGCGTCTGTGTTCAGGGTCTCCGTTCTCTTTACTTTCTCTCTATCTTACTGTCTCTGTCTCTCTCTGTCTCTTGGTCTCTCTCTCTTTCTCTTTCTCTGTGCTTTCTGTCTCCTCTCCTTTTCATCTCCTTTATTCATCTCGATTGATCTGTCCATCGGTGATGGCCTTTCTTTGTCTTCACCTTCCCCCCTGCTCTCGGTTATGTCTTC